>NC_041388.1:465251429-465270719 GCF_002162155.2 Triticum dicoccoides | reverse complement strand
CCCTGGCTTCAGCACCAGTGGAGTCATCCACCAAAGCTCAGCCGGAAGACTGCTGGAGGAGAGGAGAAGGTGCCAAGAGAACATCCCTCCCTGGCTATCACCCAAAGATGCTGGTGACAATGGTGCCGGGGAGGGAGGGGAAGAGCGGAAAGACGAGGCGGCATGTCCCCGGTCGGAGGCGATGGCATCCATGCCATCGTACTCCGATCTGACCCCCGCCACCCGCCTTCTCCGTCTTCCCTCGCTTTCTCCTCACCGCCACTGCTCTCGGGAAGCACCAAGACTCCAGTCCGACGCCTCCAGCGGAGGAACATCAAGTAGCCGGAACGACCGGGAGGCTCGAGGCGTGCCACTCCCCTCCTTGGCAGGCAGGAAGGCGCACCTCTCGTCGACATCAGCCCCAAGAACTTTGGGAGGGGAGATGCTAGGATTACCAATGATGTTCAGCCCCTCCTCCTGGACGGGCTTCATAGAAACCAAGAGATTCGCCACGCCAAGGACCAGGCTCACTCCCCGAGTGTCAGCACTAACTTGAAGCAACAGTGACCCCAAGCAAGGGCCTGGGGGTTGGCCACATGCCCTTCTCTTCGACATACCCAACAAAAGCAAAAGATAAGAAGAGGAGGAATGCAAGGATGGATGACTCCGCCCCTCTCTTTTATAGGCCGGACAGGGAGGGCAGCTGCTCCATCAACGGGCGGACAATGTCCTCCTCCACCAATTCAAGACGGCCGGGCCCTCACCATGATGCTCTCTCGCGCCACGCGCCTCTATTACCTACCCCGCGCGATGCATGCAACATACATGGCCAAGGATAAGGGCGTGCTGTGGGAAGAGTAAATTGGCAGTTTCTACCCCGTGCGTTAAAGTCATTCACGGGCCATCACTGGAGTGGCCCCACCAGTATTGGCTTTACACCACGCACGGGGAAACTGGAAATTGGCCCGAAATCAAGACTGATTATGAAGCAACGAAGATCTCAAGGGGCCGACGCCTTCAGCAACCCTGCCTGTGCACTTATTAGGCCCTACCCCAACGATGCTTAGCAGCGTGTTCGGGGCAGGCCCGGGGGCTTCTATCAGTGCAACAAACCCTGGGTCTGTTGCTGAGACTGTGCACATGCACGAGAGGAAGATTGATGCACCAACCCAAGCCAGAATACAAGAAATCAAAGGATTCAGAAGAACCAACATGCAGCTCAGCAAGACCAAGGCCAAGCCAAAGAAGCAAGATATCGCCAAGAGAAGGGCCTCCCTTACCGGACAGGCGAGCCCGGCAAGGGACAAGGCCACCCCCAGAAGCAGACAACCAAAACACCCCGACAGGGCCCTGTCGGGGCTCACGAAGGCAAAGACCACCTCACCAACCACTCCAACACGACCCATGTCGTCCATCAGTGTGGTGTCAAGCCGCAAGGTGATTAAGTGGCAGCCATTCGCCACATGGAAGCCATTTCCTACATAAGAAACCCACAGGTGACACCCGTCCTGCGACGTGTCAAGAGAACAAGCGCAGAGCAGGCAATATAGCCCGGCAAGCCTTGCCGAGAAACCAGTGATGTGACACTAAGCGGTGCATTAAATGCGCCCTGTCAGCCCGTAGAGTTAGGTATGATAGCACTATTTGCTATCGTATCAGTGTGTAATCACTACTTTGCCATTGTTGTGACACCTTAATCTATAAAAGGAGGCCCATGGAAACCGTAGAAAGGGTTGGAAAGTTAATGAACCCACACCCTCATACGCACGTAGCCGCTGCTGCCCTTAGGCAACCCCTGCCGGGCAAGTGTACTATGCTTCACCACCTCCATTCCACCATCAATCCACCAAAGTAGGAGTAGGGTTTTACGCCTCGCGGCGGCCCGAACCTGGGTAAAATTTCTTGTGTGCTCTCTGCCATGCTGTCGTTGGCTGGTCTGCTCTTTGAGCAATGCGACATCCCCCTGCCGAACTAGCAAGGGGCCTCCTGGTCCCATAGGTGGTCATGGATATCCCGCGACACACTACTCTACCCTTACTACCACTGCATGCCTCTATGGCACTGTCATTGTTGATGATTACTCAAGATATACATGGGTGCACATCATTCTCTACAAGACTAAAGTGCAGGATGTCTTCAAACGATTTGCCAATCGTGCCATGACCAACTATGGCATCAAGATCAAGCACATCAGAAGTGACAGCGGCACATAATTCAAGAACATCGGCCTCGACACTTATCTTGATACATTGTGCATCACACATGAGTTCTCTGCTCCATACACACCTCAGCAAAATGGCATCGTGGAGCGCAAGAACAGAACCCTCATTGAGATAGCAAGAACGATGCTTGATGAGTATAAGACTCCAAGGAAATTCTAGCCTAAAGTCGTTGATACAGCATGCCACATCATCAACCGTGTTTATCTTCACAAGTTCCTAACGAAGACATCATATGAGCTCCTGACTGGTAAGAAGCCAAATGTCAGCTATTTCAGAGTATTTGGTGCTAGGTGCTGGATCAAGGATCCGCATCACACTTCAAAGTTTGCACCGAAAGCACATGAAGGTTTTATGATTGGCTACGGAAAGGATTTGCACTCCTATAGAGTCTTCAACCTATTTCACTACAAAGTGCTTGAAACTGTGGACATGCGGTTCGATGAGACTAACGGCTCGCAAAGAGAGCACCTGCCAAATGTGCTAGATGAAGCCACACCAAGTGAGTCTATCAAGCTTATGGGTACTGGAGAGATCATACCTTCAGAGGAACAGGCTGAAGAGGAAATCATCATTTCTGCACCTAATCAGCATGAAGACACTACTCAGCCTGAAGCCAATGTTGAAGATGAAGACAATGATCAACAAGGGCAAAATCTTCGTCCAGTACATCCTCGCGTTGCAAATGAAGTCCAGATTGAGAAGATAATTGATAGCATCAATGCACTTGGTCCACTCACTCATTCAAGAGCAACACAGCTAGAAAATTTCTGTGGGCACGTTGCATTTGTCTCTGTATCTGAACCCAAGAAAGTTGATGAAGCCTTCATGGAACCATAATGGATTCAAGCTATGCAAGAAGAGCTTCAACAGTTTGAGCTGAACAATGTATGGGAGCTAGTAAAACGTCCTGATCCTCGCAAGCACAATATCATCGTCACCAAATGGATCTATCACAACAAACAAGACGAGCATGGTCAAGTTTTTAGAAACAAGGCTCGTCTTGTTGCTCTAGGTTACACATAAGTTGAAGGGATCGACTTCGATGAAACCTTTGCTCCTGTGGCTAGGCTTGAAGTCGTTCGCATACCGCTGGCCTATGCCAACCACAACAACATTCTTCTGTGCCAAATGGATGTAAAGAGTGCCTTTCTCAATGGAAGATCAAAGAAGAAGTGTATGTTGCACAACCACCTGGTTTTGAAGACCCAAAGCGTCTTGACATGGTATACAAGCTCAACAAGGCACTGTATGGCCTCAAACAAGCACCTCGCGCTTGGTATGACACACTCAAAGACTTCCTGAAGAGCAAAGGCTTCATACCTGGTTCTCTAGATCCCACTCTCTTCATGAAGACATATGATGCTGAACTGTTCGTATCTCAAATCTATGTGGATGACATTATCTTCGGCTGTACTGACAAGAGATAAATCGATGAATTGGGCATATGATGCAAGAACAATATCAGATGTCCATCATGGGTGAGCTGAAGTTCTTCCTTGGTCTTCAAATCCACCAGCAAAGAAATGGCATCTTCATATCACAAGAAAAATACCTCAAAGATTGCATGAAGAAGTTTGGAATGCAAGACTGCAAAGGGTACACGATGCCAATGCCAACCAAAGGCCAATTTGGCCCCGACGAAAATGGCCAGAGTTCGATCAAGAGGTATATCGCTCCATGATTGGTTCTTTACTATACTTATGTGCATCTAGGCCTGATATAATGCTTAGCGTTTGCATGTGTGCCCGATTCCAAGCGGCACCAAAGGAATCGCATCACTTAGCTGTAAAGCGAATTCTTCAATATTTGGCTCACACCCCAACACTTGGATTATGGTATCCAAAGGGATCAAAGTAGTATCTAGTTGGATTCTCAGATGCTGATTATGATGGTGACAAGGTTGATCGCAAATCCACATTAGGCACATGTCACTTTCAGGGATGATCTCTTGTCTGTTGGTCTTCAAAGAAGCAGAATTGTGTATCACTCTCCACAGCTGAATCTGAATACATTGCTGCTGGATCTTGCTGCGCTCAGCTTCTATGGGTGAAGCAAACTCTCAAGGACTATGGCATCCACGTGAAGCATGTGCCACTCTACCGCGACAATCAAAGCGCCATCAAGATTGCGAACAACCCAGTTCAGCACTCGAAGACAAAGCACATTCAGATCCGTCATCACTTTCTCAGAGATCATGTCATGTAGGAAGACATTGATATCATTCACGTCAACACTGAATAGCAATTGGCAGATATCTTCACAAAGCCCTTGGATGAGAAAAGGTTTTGCAAGCTGCGGTGTGAGCTAAATATCTTACAATCCTTGAATGTCCTGTGAATGGACACACATCCTAACGCTTATGCATGTTGATGACTTAGATGTGCAAGACACGAAGTAACATATATCTTCAATCAATGAAGACTTACCCTCTATGTGTGAATACAAGAACACATAATTTGACTTTGGAGCGCCACAATAATTGTGCGCCGTGTCTGGGTCTAATACTTCCTATACGGTGGGTAACGCCACCACCAAACTTCCTCAAAGATTTTCATTTGGTGTCATGATTGCATTATCTTCACATTTGGTTTGTCTTCAACAGTGATTTGACTTCAAGGTTTATCTTCGCAAGGTTGATTTTGTATTTTCTGATACATACATATATTATATGTGTGTGTGTGTGTGTGTGTGTGTGTGTGTGTGTGTGTGTGTGTGTGTGTGTGTGTGTGTGTGTGTGTGTTCTGTCCTCTACAACATTCACTTATAGCTATGTCTTCAAACTTGCCATTTTCTGAACTAAGTGAATGTGATCGGACCCTAACCCCCTTTGGGCTTCTTCCTCAAATTCTATCTATCGAGTCGCATGCATTCTATTGAAATGTGTCGAATGTCTTCACTGCATCCTTGTCAGCTGAAGATACATAAACACACATTTAAAACTGTTTTACATGTCATATCTCTTTTGCCTGAATACCGAAGAAGCCGGAATGACCACCCGACAAACCAGGCGTGCGTGGGAACATGGAACAACTCTCAATGAGTTG
Source organism: Triticum dicoccoides (assembly GCF_002162155.2). NCBI lineage: Eukaryota > Viridiplantae > Streptophyta > Magnoliopsida > Poales > Poaceae > Triticum > Triticum dicoccoides. The sequence goes on along the minus strand of NC_041388.1, from coordinate 465,265,474 downwards.
CATGCATGCCACGTGTTCATCAGATGTGAACCGCCAGGGGCACCCATGTAATTGCGCTGCATAGCCCTTTACATTATAAATACACACCCACGCGCAGTCATTATCTCCTCTTCCACCTCGACACTGGAGACGAAGCGCTTAGCTGCTGCGACCTCTTCGACGTCGTCCTCACGCCAGCCGCGGACCTCGTCATCTCCGCCGCCGCCGTAGGTGTCTTCCGCCGCCAAGTTAGGGCGTGAGAGATTGCACTGCTCGGCATCCATTCTGCCTCGTCTAGCAGTTCGTCTGTGATAAACAAATCTCGGTTTTTACAGCCTTTTTGATCTATCAAATCCATCCACTTCAATCAAAAGTGGTTTCTACACTTCCATATCTGGATCTTTCTCTTTCTGAATCTCATATCTTGCAAAGAATATTCACTTATGCTTCATAACTAGTTAGATTCCTCACTTGTACTTATTCATGGATTCGTACAAATCTGGAACCAACTCACTTAAAATAAGTGAATGTCTTCGTACTATGAGGTCAATGTCTTCAAACTGATTTATCTTCAAAATCTTCTGAGAATACATATGACCTCTTCCCCTTCCCTTGCATCTCTAATGCTGTCACAGGTACATGTCCATGGGAGAATCCCTTGGTTCTCATAGTCTGCATTCATTTGCATAATTCTTACAGCATCATATTGCCTCCCCCGAAGCCAGTTCTTGTTTGACAAGTAGACATAAGCCTTTCACTGTCTTGAAGCCTCTCTGTCTGAATATTACGGCTACTGACAAATCTGCAGGGAAGGGTGGCAGGTAGCGCCGTGGAAACACTACTCTGGATCTGCCTCCCGATCTGTTTGAATTGTACAAGTCAGATCCTGAGGAGAGTTACAATCAGCGCAAGACCAGAAAACAATGGATCGGAAGATATTGGGCTGAACTGTGGTTCAAGTACAACTTTGTCACTCCTGAATATGCTGAAAAGAATGCCATCAAGCGCTCGTGGGGTGATATTCTTTACAGAAATCTGCAACCCAAGTCGAAGCCTGAAGCTATTGCCCAAGGCTTCTATCCTTGCATGGTCCGAGGACCTTAGCCAGAAAATGCCGACTCATCATCTCTTCTATGGTGTCGTGACGACAATCTCTTCAAGAGCAACTTTCAGTTCACAAAAGAGTCAGTTGCCAAGAGCAGGAAGGAACTCAGACTCCACTTCAACCCTGGTTCATCTGCTCCAAGGCCGGATGGCACACGTGACACCAATCCTATTGTCATCGGCCCCTTCAATAGTTCTATGGGCTCCTCTCTGATATAGCTACTCAAAGGGCCACGGTAGAGCAATCTGCTGAGGATGCATACTCTGAGGATGCACCTGCACCATCGAATTAGAAGAAGAAGTCAAAAGCTTCAAAGCCCTCTGCAGCACCCAAAGCTTCAACTATGAAGCCATTGACGACTGCACCTCTTGAATCAAGTGTGCAGTCTGAAGACTTGTCTCATGTCTCTAGGAAGACAAAGAAGACCAAGAAGCCCAAGAAGATTTCAGGGCATGACCTAACACCAGCTGCCGTTCTACGCAATGAAAACAATACCATTGATCTGTCCAGTGATGAAGATCTTGGTGATGAAGCTCTAGAGATGTTGATCAAGAGCAAGCAAGAGGTTGAGATCTTCCATGATATACCTCTCTTTGATGCTGACATTCTGAACAATTTCATTGATGAATGGTTTGAGGACTAGAGCATCAACTTTGATGATCTACAGCTGCCAGTGGACATCAGCGTCACCTTTCACGGAGGCATTGCAAATGAACTTGCTCTGTCTTAGAAAATCATCGAGCTCAAGAACAAGATAGACTATGAAAAGGCACACTTCAAGAAGCACATGGCCAATCTTAGTGTGGCTGACGTGCAAATCTTCAAGAAGATGATGAATGACCTCAAGGCCGAATTCAACAAGAAGCGTGAAGAAGCCAAAAGCTCCGACGAGCGCATGAAGTACTATGCGTAGAAAGGCTCTTGGGAGTCCTGGTATCGACCCCAAGATGGCTGCCAAGAAAAAGAAAAAATCTGCTGAAGCCATGCCTAAAGCTCAAAGGCAGGAACAACCCAGCATTGTCTTCCCTGCCAGCATGACTGGCTCGAATCCAGCGGTCCCCTCAGAAGCTTCCGAACTGAAGAAGACAAGGCATGCCGAAGCCGAAGCCAGGAGGAGGAAGATCAAGGATACCTCTGATGATGCTCCCTCAAAGAAGAAGTTGAAGACTAAATCTTCAAAGTCTTCAAGGACAAAGCATGCTGCTGCCCCAGAGCCCCTCATTGTTGAACCCATCTCTGTTGCTCTCCCTGCCTCAACCAACCAAGAGCGTCGTCTCATGATTCATGAGCATGCTTCCATAGAGGCTCCAGAAAGTGAAGAGATTCCAGCTGTTGACCCCAACGCAGCTAAAGACAATGGTCATGAAGACAATGTGAATGATAATGAAGTCCTTCCTCAGCTTGAACCCAAGTTGGTATCATCGCCTGCTCCCACGAGCAGTGAACTCATTAGCACTGGTCGTCCTTTAACGCCAGTTGCTCAAGATGACTCATGGATTGAACAACAACAACAAGTCACCCCTCTGGAAGATGAGACCCCACATACTCCACCAGCTCAAGTCACCATACCAGTGCTTGATGATGACAACTACATGGAACAGACCACTCCCTCTCCAAAGGCATCGCCAACATTTCATAGGCTTCGCAAAGGCCTCAGGCCATAGGTCTCCATGACAAGCATTCCAGAAGAGGATGTGCAACACAACAGCTCAGTAGCACGTCAAGTGTTTCCTGAAGCCACCCCTTCTGCGTCTGCCTCTGAGTCTGAAGCCAAAGCTGTTGAAGACATTCCGGCTGCATCAGCCAAAGAGGAAAAAGGAGAGGAGAAAGGAGATGAAAGAGAAGCCACACCCCTGCTAGTGATCTAGTCATTCAAGAAGAGAATGTGATCGTGCCCGACCCTCTAGCTGTTGAACATATGGAGGTTGAAAACAATGAGGCTGCCACAACCAACAATACTGAAGCCAATGACACTGTCATGGCTGAAGATAATGTGGAGCCCGAAGCCAATGCGACTACTGACACCATTGTGCCGCCAATCATCTCTGATGACGCCATTCCTCCACCAAGGCCTCATACTATGGAACGCGCGTTCAATTGTGGTGAGTTGGTGACTGTCAGATGGCCTATCATGGTTCCACCCACTACTCCCGGACCGCAATATGATTACCATGTGGAGCAGAGGCCTCAAGTTCAGAAGCCTAAGCCAAGATTGCCAAGTGAAAGTGCTAGTCATCAACTAGAGGGGGGTGAATAGGCATTTTTTATGGAAGTCTTAAAAACACGGGGTCTTTGAAGGCAATCAATAGAAATGAACCTATTCATATGCAGCGGAAGGTAGACTACACTAGACAAGCCATAGTCAAGTAAGCAATGAAGTGAGAGCACGAAGACTATCAGCAGCTAGGTAGTATGGATTAGGATGGAAGACAATATGAAGCCAAACAGTAAACAGTCTTCACTCAGTGAAGGCAATCAGATCAGACAGGCAAACAATGACTTCATGAAGACAAACTGTAAGTAAAGATAAAGTGAAGTATAGAACTAGTTGCTTGGTGAAGACAAGGATTTGGTAGACCAATTCTAGTTGTTGTGACAACTGTACATTTGGTTAGGGAGGCTGAGATTTAACTCAGAAGGCTGCGTCTTCACCTTATTCCCCTTGAGCTAAGGACACCCAGTCCTTGCCCAATCACTCTGGTAAGTCTTCAAGGTAGACTTCCAAACCTTCATAGAGTTTGTTCACTGGCGATCCACAATGACTCTTGGATGCTCAGAACGCGATGCCTAACCGGCTGGAGGATTCACAGTCCTCAAGTGTAACAAGTCTTCAGGTCACGTAGACAGAAAGACTTTAGTGATGCCTAACACTCTTTGGCTCTGGGTGTTTAGGTCTTTGTCCTCGCAAGGATCTCTCTCAAATGCTTCGGAGGTGGGTTGCTCTCAAACCACAAAAGCCGTGCAGTAACTCTGAGCAGCCACCAATTTATGGTGTAGGGGTGGGCTATGTATAGCCAGGAGGCAACCTTTCCTAATTTGTCCGAAATGACCCTGGGTCACTAAGGAACTGACATGTGCCCAACAGTCAGATTTCAAACACACGCGACATCTTGACTTGGGCTACAAGTAAAGCTGACTCATCCAACTCTGGATAAGATTTGCTCTCATCGTGTTCGCTTGAAGACATAGGATTTGGTTGAGCATCACATCAGTCACTCTGACTTTGTTCACTTGTACCCCACTTAACAGTACGGTGGCTCCAATGACTCAACAAAGAAGAAAAGGAAACTACGAAACAACTATGTCTTCGTACTCCATAGTCTTCACGTGAATGTCTTCTCATGTCATAATCTTCGGTGTGAATATCTTCACAAACCACCATTGTCTTCAATGTCTTCACACATTTTTAGGGGTCATCTCTGGTAGGTAAACGGAATCAATATGGGACTACTACCTGTGTTATCCTGCAATTCTTAAAACACATTAGTCCCTCAACAAGTTTGTCATCAATACTCCAAAACCAACTAGGGGCGGCACTAGATGCAATTAGAATCTCCCCCTTTTTGGTGATTGATGACAAACTAGTTAAATTTTTCAACGGGGATAAAAGTATGTCAAAGTTTAAGGATTAAGGCATTGTCTTCATAAGTAGCAAAAGGCTCCCCCCTGACGATGTGCATATAAGTAGTTTGCTTTTGAATGCAAATGCACATGGCAGGTTTTACTTTGTGGAGATCCTCTTCAACTTATGAAGACAATTCACCATGCATATTAGAGATAACGAAGATAATGACATGCATAATGAAAAATGGATGTCTGCAGAATGATCTCATGCGGAATTTATCATCGCATACAAGATAGCAGAAAAAGTAGCAGACGACCATCGAGTTTAAGTGTTACAACTCAAGAACCAAATTGTTTCAAAAGACAAGAGTTGTAAAGACTTAGCAAATAAAGCAACCACCCATAAGGACCCGCTTGAAGACTATCAACTCATATGCTTCTCCCCCTTTTGTCAGTAATGACCAAAAAGGTTTGAAGATATAGAGTATCTACTCATTCCCAGAAGGAGTAGATGATGGAGCAGGGTCGATGTTGGACTTTGGTGGTGTAGATGAGCCTAATGCAGTGTCGTGGTCCAGTGTAGCCAAGGTTGGTGAAGTGGCATCGTCCTCTTCATCGATAACTCTCGCAACAACAGTTGCAGCTGAAGACGAATAGTCAGATTCTTCAATAGATGGAGCGCGACGACAACTTGCATGGAGTCAAACTTGAACTCTTGGTGAAGCCATCTTCGTGAAGATCGTCTTCAGAATAGAGCATTGTGAGGCTCCTCCAGGACCGCCTACATGCTTCATGTGCAACAAACATATTCTTGGTGGCCAAGTTGCGAATGCGATTGACATCCACCAAGGGACTCTGCATCTGACGGTTTAGCCAGTCATGATGCTTATCCTGCTTCTGATGCAATGCCACAAGAAGCTCTCGGTCATTGAGTACACAAGAACGCTTCCAAGGCCTTTGGGTAACTGTAGTTGCAGTGGCTTCAGTGTTGGCACGGTGTGTCACTCTCATATTTCTAGACAGAGGATAAGAGGGGGTTGCAGCATTAGGGACATGAATTCCTTCAATTGGCCGCGAGAAACTTTGATGTTCAGCATTCTGAAGATGTAGGGGCTTCTTGGCAGGCTTGGGGTAGATGGCTTCAATAGACAGATCAACCTCAGACAGAAAAACAATGTGGTTGCGTGCGGAGGGCTGATAGTCAATTTTGGAATAAAGCTTGATCAGGCGCATCACCCATGGAGCATAGAACTTCAGGCCAAACAGATCAATCCCAGAAGCAGCTAGTTGTGTGATGAAGAAATCCTGGGTGTTGAATGTGATCCCATTGATGATACAGAATACCAAAGTCTTCATGGCACCTTCAAGTTTAGCTTCAGAAGAGTGTCCCTTGATCGGCCATAGAGTACGCCTCAGAATGTGGTATATTGTGCATGGCAAGTACTCGAGGTCCTTCGCAAAGAACTCCTTTGGGTATTCAACATCTGACTCATGTTTGGTTCAGGCCTTTGAAAGATACTCTGCAGTTCATCTCTATGACGCTAACAACCAGGTTCGTATAACTCATCTGGAGTGGGCAGGGAAGTAAGCTCTATAATGTCTTGAGTTTTGTCTTCGTGATGTACATCACCTGACATCTACTCAAGAATCCATCTCTTCGGATCCCTGTTGTAGCCGCGAACTCTACCTAGACCCAATACCTTGCTTTTACCAGTGTAAACAAATGTGATGTGACTCTTGTTAGATGGATGTAGGGTTGAATCCATGAGAAGACTTCGATCACCAGTCATGTGGTTAGTGCATCCACTGTCCATAATCCATTATGAAGCCTTTGGTGTCATACCCTATAGTGCAGTTTGGGGGATAGGCTTCACCAAGAGAAGTGTGAAACATAAACATTCGACAAACAAGCATATTATGAAAGTTCCACTACAAAAAAAAGACACTTCTGTGATGATACGTGTTTGTCACAGTAGGTCACATTTTCTGTCATGCATGTACATCCATGACGATTTTATGACAGAATCAAGATAGTCATACATGTGCTGTCATAGAAGTGTTCCATGACATTACAAAAATTATCATCATGGAAGTGTCCACTTCCATGATGATAAATCGCACGTCACAGAAGTGCTTTCGTCAAGGGTGACCGACACGTGGCATCCACTGTAACGGGTCGCCATTAAGCTATCGGGTCCAGTTTTGGATCCGATAACCCATTCACAGCCCGGACCAATGGGAAATTTCCACGTGTAAAATTCTGATTGGCCGGAGGAAACACGTGTCAGCTCGTCAGTGGGTCAGATAGGCACCTATGATATGTCGACACGTGCGACGGCCCACCATCGGCCCATTTAGCTTACGAAGGCCGGCCCGTTTGACTTGGTCAAAAGTTAGCGGGCTGGCCCATGAAAGGCCTGTTAACTGTCTCTTCGTAAATAGCCCATTTTACGGCCCGGTAACTTACGGCCCATTAGGGCCTACCCAAAATCGACCCAACAATGTCATGTGGGTCGTCGAATATAACACCAGCCTATTTGACTTTCGGCCCATGTATGGCCCACGGCATCTTTCGGCCCATATGAGGCCTTCGTATCTTTAGGCCCTTTAAAGGCCCACAATGACTCTAGCCCAGAATGAACAGTAAATTTCTTTGTACCCGTTAACGGCCCATGATTCACATGGGCCGTTTCTAGCCCATGTTAGCTTTCGACCTACTGATGGTCCATACGTTATTGGGCTCCTTTCGGCCCTTGATTACTTCCGGCCCGTTACTGGCATGTTCCCCTAATGGGCCAAATTCGGCCCATGGCAAGAGTCAGCCCGTTCCTGGCTTGTTAACCCGTTGCACCGTTTCCAGCCTGTCCTATATTCTGGCCCATTAACGACCCATTATGCCTGTGACAGAATTAAGCCTTTGCTGTCGTCCGACTTGTTAACGGCCCGTTACCATGCTGGGCCTATACCAATTATGCCCGTTTACGGCCCATGTAGATCCATTTATCTGACGGCCCGAGGCCCACCGATCCTACGGCCGTGTTGGAGGCCCATTTAAAGACGGCCCGTGGGAGGCCCATGGATCCTATGGCCCATAGCAGGGTCATGGTTACCACGGTCCGTATATGGCCCATGGTTGTTGCGGCCACTAGCAAACTAGGGAAAACGAAGCTAGGAAATAAATAATCCCGAAACTATCGCTAGGCTATTAAGGCGATTGCACAGATTATGTCCACTGGGCATCAAAGATCGCCACCAGTGCAAATATAGGGAACACCCTACACTATACAAAAATGGCTTGTTGTTTTCTTCAGCCGGTGGCTGCACGTTAAGAACAAATTTTGTATCGCAACAAAAGAAATTACAACTATAAAACAAAAGGAAGGTTGGCATAAAAATTAATAGTCTGGCAGATAAATGCACCACCATAAGTTCAGAAGCTCAGTTCATTTGACCTGACTGTTACGTTTTCATGATGTATTGTCCGATGGAGCACCATAAACTTCGCCTTCATTTCTCCTAGGCTCCTGAACAATATAGCTAATGTCTGATAGTCAGGTTTCAAAACCATGCACATCTTGACAACATTGAACAATGTCTGTCCTTGTTTCACAAAGGGTCTCTGTTAGGGAACGAACTTGTGTCTGGAGCGCAGATATAACATAGTTTTGAGCTTGCATATCTTGATCATGAGCCAGTTTGGACGAGGTTGCCTTAACAACCAACCCAGTATTACGCAGGAATGTGCTTTTGGCATTGTTAGTCGACAGGTACTGACCCACTGCTGCAGGAGCTGACATTGTGGTTATAGTTGCCTCGCCACCTTCAGAAGGTGGCGGTTCCACCATTTTTTATAGCTTGCTGAAAAGTTGAGTTTTTACATTAGTACCAGAACAAAAGATATTAAGGAGGCAGCAAAACCAAACAAAATAGCTTTGGTCTATATATAGAACTTATTCTAGTGAACCCATGTAAAATATTAGTTGTATTTTACTGTAAAGTACATAATAAAACCAGGTTCCAAACATATGACCATGTACCATGGCTAATGTATTGTCTATTTCTTCACATTGTATTGACAGCTAAGGATAAAGAGACAAAGTTTATAATACGATAAGCATAATATGACATCATTCATATCACAAAACAACTAAGAACAGACAAACATGCAATTGTGACGTTATGTGGGCAAGTCCAGCACAGAACTAGATTACAGGTCAAGATCAAAGGAACATCGCTCCTCTCTTTTAAACCTTGTAAGGTGCAATGATATGCTAAGACAATTGTGTATAAAATTGAAAAGAGTAATAGACATTGGCTGCAAAGCATGCAGTTCAAGGCACAAGTCAGAGTAAGTAGTAGTTAAAAGGCATGAGGATTAAGGACTTACAACATTGGCTTTGACTGGTGTACTCATGCCCTTCATCTTGCTGGTGTGACAGTCCTTGAAGATTTCCACAACATTTGGTTCAGGTACTTTTTGGTCCTTGCGGGCTTTCCTCTGCATTTGGAACAAGTCAATATAGATTTGATAATATGGTACGGCGAAAAGAGTGAAACATCAACTAATTACAAGAGCCTCGCAGTGTGCAATATAGCTACGAGATCCTGTCGTCTACTGGAATTTCACTTTCGTACGGTTGGCCTTGTTCTTTGAACAGTTCACCTACAAGAAGATAGATTTGTGTGGCACATGCGTAAATAGGACTTCAACATGTGATCTGATCATATATATATAATGTACCTGATACTTCGGATCGGACCAGTGTTTAACGAGGCTTCTCCAGTCTTCATCCGGTATATTTTCCAGTGGAGATGTTTGGGCAAGTTCACTGTTAGCCTTGCCTTCAAAGTGAGTTTTCCTCAAGTTATACCGATACTGTCATAGAGCAGACTTGAAAACATGGGTGCAAGCTTGTCTGGTTGCATCATCTTGGCTATCCAACTTGAACCTCATCTGTTGAAAATTATGGGAGTCTCATTATCAGCAACCTAGAAAGTATTGGACAGAGCAAGACAATATTACTAGTTTCCATACATAGCCATACTTACATATAAATGGTCGAGGAAGGTGTTGAACTCGGTTTCGTCTTTGTCATTCCTGTACTGAATCCATGTTGGGAGGATACATACATGACACCTAACAGCAACCGTTGCCTTTGGTACTAACTTGGCTGACTCTGTAGCATCACGTGACCTTTTTAAACCTGCCTCAAAAGGGATCTCCATTCTTCCTCCTCTAGATTTAGTTAACCTATCGAGCATTATCCCTGATGTTTGTTTCCTCTTGCGCCTAGGTGCTACTCCAACAACAAACATAGGAAGTGTTAGTGTACATCAAACTGTGAGACTACATATAACGAAGCATGCAGTTGTAACTTGGCTCCAACAACTACCTTCTTGCTATTGAAGCTCACAAAGTTCATCTAATATTGCCAACTCATCTTGTGTCAAGAGTGCTTCGGAAGTAGTGTCAGGTGGCAAGGGAGCTTGGGAACGTGCTGCTAGCTGAGTTGACCAATGAGTAAATCATGCAGCTCGTGGTACTATGGAAGGTGTTGCAACAACTAGGGTTGTCTCTGCTTGTTTGGTCGCAGCTATTTGTTTCTGTTTAGCTTGTTCTGCAACTCGTGTAGCATGGGATACCCTATCGGTACAATTTTCCACTAGACTTTGACCTTCTATTGCACCATCAGTACCAGCAGAATCTGCAGGATTCTTCCACTTCCCTTTCCCTGTCATTGTGTCTTGCTTCCTCTTTCTCAGTGCCATGTTAAGTCTAGCCGACAAGAAAAACAAATAACAACTTAGTTCTTCAGAACAAATTGATGCGTGATACAGACGAACTCAACTTTGATGTTAGACAACCACATGATAGGAGGATGTAATATGTATGAAAACAGGACGACATGAGATAACCAGAACTATGATTTGTAAACTAAGTAGAAGACATTTCACTAAATTAGAAGCAATGCAATGGAAGGTAGACACCATATGAAAGATGCTACAAATATCGCTCTGCCAAGTTAACACTGTCTCATCATAAATACCGTTTAAACAAATGTGAAGCAGTACAAGAAATAAATCATATGCAAGATGCAAACAACATCACACTACCAAGTTAAAGGTCTCGCGTCATTAGTGCCATTGCATATTCACATCATTGCGTATTCATAGCTTATGATGTCTAAACTAAGGAGAAGGCATTTTAACAAATTAGAAGTAATGAAAGCTAGAAACCATATGAAAGATGCAACGAATATCACTCTACCAAGTTAAAACTGTCTCATCATAAGTGCCATTTCAACAAATTAGAAGTAGTACAAGCTAGAAAAGAATGTGAGATGTAACCTATATCACATTCCCAAGTCAAACATGTCTTATGATAAGTGATTGTTGCAGGTTACACAACAGTAGTACTTTGATGTAGGAACATGGTGTGGTAGCCAGATATTGTATGTTCTAGAAACAGGAACACGTGTCTTATTCATAAGTATAATGTGTAAAGTAAGTAGATGAAATTAAATAAAATTAGAAGCAATACAAGCTAGACATCATACATAACATGCAACCACATATAACAGTGCCAAGTTAGAGGGAGCACCTGTGATGGTGCACTAGGGGAGACGTGTTCATCGTCAACACAACTACGTTGAGTATCTATGCAGGTGTTGCCTTGGAAATCATCTTGGGGGGATGGAGGGGTAGAATCTGTAGAGGCCCTCCTTTTGGAAGGAGCACCATCATCCGCTGCCTTGCTAACTTCCTTCTGCTTTATTCATTTTGAATTGTCAAGTAAAACCGACAATAACAAGCAATAAAATTCACTCTTCAGAACTCATTCGTGCATGATACTGACAATCACTACTTTGATGTAAGGCAAACACATGATTCCAGGATGGAATAATACGAAAAACAGGACGGCATGCATATTCACAACTATTTGTGTGAACTAAGTAGAAACCATTTCAACAAATAAGAAGCAATGCAAGCTAGACACCACATGAAAGATGCAACCAATATGACTCTGCCAAGTTAAAAGCATCCCATCATAAATGGCATTTCAACAAATTAGAAGCGGCGCATGCTATAGATCATATGAAAGATGCAACTAATATCACACTGCATATACCAAAGGTGTCTCGTCATATTGATTTATGCGGGATACAAAAACACAATAGTTTTATGTAAGGACATGCTTAATAGACAGATGTACTATGTACTAAAAACAAGATGGCATGTCACATTAACATGTATAATGTATAAACTAAGTAGAATAGCACATGCAATTTAACCAGATTGGAAGAATTACAATATAGACACCATATGCAACATGCAACCACATATCACGCTGCCAAGTTAGAGCAAGCACCTGCGATGCTAGTGTAGGGGAAATGTGGTAATCAACTATAGAGCTACGTTCACTATCTTCATCTAGCCTTGTTGTTTCTTGAGAATCATGTGGGGAGGCTGACGCCGCAATCTTTAAATGAGGATATTTTCTCACAGTAGTCCACTTGCCTGACTGCCTCATCATAAGTGATTCATGAGGGATACATAAGAACATTAGTTTGATGTAAGAACATGGTTAATAGATAGATGTACCAGCATGTACCAAAAACAGAAAGGCATGTCATATTCATAGGTATAGTGTGTAAGCCAAGCAGATGCAATTTAACCAAATTGGAAGCAACACAAGCTAGACATCCGGCTGGAGTGGTGAGCATGATCATCTAGGACCTGAGAGCCTGGTGGGAGGCAGGCTGCTTCGCCACCATCGTGGCTTTTTAGTTGGCTTCCAGGTGATGCCTGTCTGTGCTGGGCTTGTCACTGGCTCGACCAGTACCCTGACTAGCCATTTGATTTCTGGTGCTCCCGGGATGGTGGTTCATGTAAAAAGTATCTTTCCTTACCTTAATAAAGATCGACTTCGGCCTTTCGAATACAAGCTAGACACCATATGCAACCACAGATGACACCGCGAAGTTAAAGCAGGCACCTGGGATGGTGGTTCATTGGGAGCGTGGTCATCAACTCCAGAGCCACGTTTATCGTCTCCATCTGCTGACATTGCAGCCTTTAAATGGCTGAAACATGTCTGGCCTAGCTGCGTACCATGCTGGAACAACTTCTCTCTGTTATTTTCTGCTTCTGTGAAGGCAACAGAGTCTGAAATACCCTTGCATAAAAACACAATAGTGAGAGTATGGGTGAAGTGTGTGAAGAACTAGTGCACTGTAAAAGTAGCAAATAGCAGGTGGCTGAAAAATAAATGACAGGAGACATATGATAGCTCTACAACATTGCATGGCAAACAAAATTAGATTCTACTCCGTATGATTTTGTAAGATATGAGCACAGGAAATGCAGGTACTCCTCCAGCACACCACCACGTGTGGTCCTATCAAGATAAGAGTCGACTGAAAATAAATAGGTCAATCGATTTTTTATGAACCGTCCGATCTATAAGGAACGGGCAGATGGCCTTCGTCTACCTCCCTCGAGTCACTGTTGACGATCTTTCTCGAACCGCCAGCGACCACCGGCCCAGACCCCTGCCTGCGCCGCCCCGCCCTCCCCTCGACCTCACACCACCATCGTGCTTGGCAGCGCCCCCAGGCCATCCCTTTAATCCCGGCCGACCTCCAGATCGGGCGCCAGCATCTCTAGGCCCCACACGCCCCTAAGATAAACACCAAGGCACTGCTTCCCCGGCGTAAGAGGCGGATTAGCGCTTGTTACGCCGGGGAATGCTTCCGTTAATTGGGAATCAACTAACCAGGAATTGAAATCCAGGGGGCGACGGCGCTCTTGCTAAGGTGAAATAGTATATGAGGAGAAACCTTGTGCATCACGAGTAACTAGGAACATCTAGTATCAAGAAGAAGCGGTCAACTAGTGTCTTCTGTGGGATGAATACCGTGCAAGTAGACACGTAAGATTTGCATGAATAAGGGAAGAGGGGTACCATTTCTGGTTGCCAGTGTGGTCGCCTCCACATGTCGCGCCGATCTTCTTCTTTTTGCCGGGAAATCGATGTTTTCGAGGAGGGTGCAGGCTTGGACGAACCCATGGCCAAATTGTTGACTATGTTGCCGTGGTCGTATGTCGGTGGAGGGGAAGCAGATCCGAGGTGACGAAGGACGGTGTAGCAGGAATAACTCCGGTGCGGTTGACGGTGGCAAAGTTGGAGCGACAGCGGTGAGGCGCAGGACGGCGTGGTTGAATTGGCTTGGGTGCGGATGGCTCGGCCTCGGCTTCAACTACTAGCCTCGGAGGGTGTTGCAGTTGAGGTGGCGGTGGACGACGACGTCGGGGTATCGGCTCCGGCGTGATGGAGGAGGGCGGCGGTTGATGGGTGGGATGGGGTGGCGGACGGAGGACGCCGGGTTTTCGCGGC
>NC_041388.1:465224877-465251021 GCF_002162155.2 Triticum dicoccoides | reverse complement strand
CATGTTTCGGTCTGGGACGCACATGTTTTTGGCTTTTTTGAACAGATGGGACGCGCTTGTTTGAAATTTGGGGAAAGTACAAACTTTGCCCCCCTCTTAAATTTCAGACCTACTGCGGGTTGGGGGTAAGATGGTAATCCCAGGTGTCCCAAATAGTGGGTGGGAGTGATTTCGGCCACGCGCATGTGTTCTTAGGCGGCCATTGTGTATGAATGTTTTTCGGAGGCCGTTGCGTGGCGTCTAGATGAAGCTACAAACCTACCCCGGTTTAGACCTTTGGACGTTGGGCCGGTAGGTTTCACTGTTCGGAATTAGAAAAGTAATTTCCTTATACTACCAAACATTGGTCTCATGCGGTTTCGGGCGAGTAGAGGCTCTTTCGGCGCTTCGTTCAAAATTTTGAAATAGAAGCATTCACGTTTAGAGTACTCTTGAACTTTGAGGATTAACCTAAATAGACAACGTTAAATTTGACCTTGTATGTTTGAAAACCTCATTAAATTATCCGCTTCTTTTTGAAATTTTGACACTTGAAAATCCTATAACTATGATTATTTTGGAATGGAGGAGCTAAATTTGAATCTATTTTGTACACGACCATATATGCTATTATGTACAAAATCAGAGCAAAGATTGGTGCCCCCATAATTTAGGTATTATTTACAAATGCCATGATATCGAATTCAAATAATTGAATGGACTTCATGTTGAATTCGATTTTTTTAAACCACCTTAAGTTGAGTTCAAATGTATACTACTTCATAGCTAGCTATTTATAATGTTCATTGTGTAACTTACGTATGTATAATGTGCTTTACACACACAACATGAACTATACTCACGTTTATATTTGATTGAGAGGATGCATTGTCTGGAGTTCAAAATACTAACTATGTGGATCAATTATGTTTAATAATAACATAGACATGCTCAAATTTGATAGAATCTAGATGTCTGATGGATTAATGACCATTCCTTGCGAATTGCAAATATCATGATCCCATCCTAATATATGAATACAATTTATATCTTTAATCAATGTGTACATCAGTCTTTTACATGCAGTTTCACTCCATCGATGGTCTCTCACACATGCTCACACACTCTCTCCCGAGGTGTATTTCTCGCATAAATGCTCTCGATATAACCCTCCCTCCCTCTCGTATAGGACTGTTTTCACTAACCTTTATCACAAGCACTCTTCCTCTCACAAGCATACACACGCACAATCCCCATCGACCCTTTCTATATACATAGACCTGCCTACGTGTCTCCTGTACGCACATTATCTTTAGGTCTGTCTCTCATGCATTGTCTCACACCTCTCTTCCTAATCGACGAGTATGATTCTAGCAGAGCATTCTGTAAGATGCCGCTTAAAGTTAGGTTGGATGAATAGTAATATCAGAGATAAGGGGTTACCTTAGTCCGAGAACCCAGGGTTACAAATCCTAGCCGGCTTTGTCAGTGGACACAGAGTCCTTCATAATTCTGCTATCGTTGTCTTGTATGACAAGTTGTCCATGGGTCTCCCTAAATGCGTCACGACCGACCAATGTGGCGCGGGAACCGAACCAAGGGCCTCACCTCGACCCACCGGACCTCACACGGTGACAGACCCTCTGCCCCCAGGTCTCGTTATCTTCTCACACCCACACAGACCCACACTGACACCACACAAAAAAATCTCCCCGTGCCTCTATCCCCCCTTGCATATACACACTCAAGGGAGTCTCTCGCTGTGACATCATATTAGTCTCTCTCTCTCTCTAGACCTCTCTCATTTCTCGTGCTATCTCTTCCACGCCCCTCCCCCCTCCGGCCCCTCTATCCATGCCTCTCTCGAATACGTAATACACACACATACCTCTCTAGGCCCTGCCAAATACATCAACTA
This sequence comes from Triticum dicoccoides, assembly GCF_002162155.2. Classification (NCBI taxonomy): domain Eukaryota; kingdom Viridiplantae; phylum Streptophyta; class Magnoliopsida; order Poales; family Poaceae; genus Triticum; species Triticum dicoccoides. The sequence continues at coordinate 465,249,124 of NC_041388.1, read as the reverse complement.
CACATTCACACATGTTACATCACGTACCCCATTGATCTAAAAAGCCCTCTCTTCACATTTATTTCGCATACAGCATTCCTTTTGAATAAAGTGTGGCCAAAAAATTGTTTTAGAATTTCTACATATATACAACATTACAAAGTTATATGGAGGAGTATGAACGTTAATTTGTTGCATGGTGCCCACAATGATATTTATTCTGCACTGTGGATTTTTATATTTTTATACTATATATAAAGTTAGTCATAATAAAGAGAAATGAAGAGCATCTCTCTCCCCATCGCATACACCCCCTCTACGCCCCTTTCACGTACGCACACAAACTATCTCCAGATCCTCTAAAATTAAGCCCCCAGCACATTCACGCATGTTTGATCTTTCTCTCGCGATATATACAGTGACGATCATTGTATTTGGAGCGAAAGCACGATATGTACATTGGACTTCAGAATCCACTAATTACGGTCATCATTTACGTTTTGTGGTTATTATACAGTCACAGACTCACCGTACAGCTCTGTATTTGCTCAAGACACGACTAGTTGTCCAGTTAAATGCTCCACGTGGCACCTCTAGTGTTGCATCACATTATCTCACTACCATTGGGCCCACGTATCGGCTTGTATCTACTCTTCCACACTCTTATAAAAACAGAGTTGGTGACGATGGTGTGCTTGCCATCCTGCAATATAGGCCGTCCGATTTATATTTAACGGATAGGAAGGAAACTATGGCAATTTTCCAAAAAGGTACCCACACACCTCTCCACATTTGAAAATAAGGCCTTCCCTCATTCATCCTTTTCTCTCACAAGATAAACTAGTCATACAAATGCATCTTGATGTTACGTGCAACACACGGGCATCTTGCTAGTAAGAGTGAAAACAAACGACAAAAAAATATTGGACGGTGGTTCAAAGTCATGACCACGGGCACAACTGACAAGGTGGCCTTGTATTGGTATGCTGAGCCGTCTGTTTTAACACACATGAGCTGGTGTGGTGATTATACACAAACGCACGCATGCACAGGAACTGCATGCACGCAACACTCACACGAACACATGCAGCCATGCACGCACGCAACACTCACACGTACACACGCAGCCACGCACGCACGCAACACTCACACACGCACACACACACGCATGCATGCACACACCACATGACCAACACACACTCTCACGCTCAAGTGCTCAACCTACACGTGCATGCGCACACATCAGGCCCTGACAGACACATACACAACCAGGTGATTCCCGCGCACGGGTTGGAGTCTTGTCGCGCCTGCATAAATTTATGTTTATCTGACCTTTTTCCTATGCGAACTGATAGGTGGGACCCACAAGGAACATGGTCAATTTAACTACTCCCTCCGTTCGGAATTACTTGTCGCAGAAATGGATGTATCTAGATGTATTTTAGTTCTAGATACATCCATTTCCGAGACAAGTAACTCCGAACGGAGGGAGTAGTCAACATGGTGCCACGTAGACTATTTGGCCGGTCAACAGAGTGCAATTCGATGCTGAACGGTGAGCAAGTGACCGTATAATCACCGCAAAACGTATATAATGACCGTAATGAGCGTATTCTGAAGTTCGGTGACCGTATTATGCTTTCTCTATGTAGGCCCTCCAAAACTACATCTCTACACATTCTCGCATGTTACATCTAACAACTATGCAATATAGCACTACTACTACACTCTAACACAATAGATCATATGTGTTTTTAGTTTTACTAGATATCATATTGTTACTTAATTATTCCGTTTGCATACATTAAAATTGCCTTTGAAATATATGGCCAGTATCATCTACCGCGCGGGAAAAATCCCGCCCTTTCCTGTTTAATCGGGTTTGTATCGATGGATCGTGCGAAACAACAAAACTACAGTACTAGTATATAGTACAAGTGACAGCTCACTGGGTCGTCGTGTCGTGTACTCCTCCATCGTAAGAGTGGAGCGCTCGCTTTCATAAATGTTCTAGTCCCTTTTGCCGACATGTGGGACATCAAGCTACCGGGTCCACGTGCCATACTGAAATACAGTGCAGAGCAGTAGGGGTGAAGCACCCTAGTCATGGCGCCGACGTAGTAGTGAGCAATGAGGCGTCAAATCAGAAAGTTGCACCTTTCCCGCAGTTAAGTTGGAGGGATGAATTAATAATAAATTTGGTAAAAGAGAAGTTGGAGGGATGAAGCAACCATAATTTCACTCGTTGTTGAATCCGCTTCTCCCTCATCTTCTTCAAGTTAACCATGTGTTGCTTCTGCCATTGTTCTGCCTCATGTGGGACGCGGATCGGCTTGGTAAAGGACTGACACGTGGGACTGCATGTTAGCAAACCGCTAGGCCAACATCCTCTAAAAATAAGAAACCTCCCCCGCCATCCGCACGGCAAAATCACCTCCTTTTTACTAATCTTGATTCTATAATTTTTTAGATCAATATAATTGAGATTTGTATAGATAGCACACAGGAGGAAAACCAAGTGGTACGGTTAAGGGCATCCACAGTGTGTAGCCAAATATGAAAATAGATTTTGTCATCGATGGGAACCATTTCTGGACGGTGCTGCCAAAGCCAAAAAGATGGAACCGAAGCTCCCGGATTGATTGATTGAAGGAATAGAAAAATGCAACGTCTCTCCTCTTTCTCCCGTGCTTGGACGCATGTACAATATAGAGCACAAAGTCTACTGCCCTGTCCCTTCTATCACAAATCACAAAGCAGTGAGGCATCAAATCACAAAGCACGGACGAAGCAACCATCATTTCACTCTTTGATGACTCTGCTTCTCCATCGTCTTCTTCGAGAAACCACCTCACCGCACTAAGCTGGATGGATGACGCTATTGTGTACTAGTAGTAATAGTACATTTACACGTCCTTTGGTTCAATGGACTTCCTGGATGCAAATAAGGCGGTTGTCTCGGCTTGCAGGCGGCACTTGCGAACGACTTACCGTGGTCTCCCTCAATGGTGTTCTCTGTCGAACGTACTTCGCCAAACCACAACGTTCGGGATATCGTCGACGTCACCGCAGTGGGGACGGAAGTCAAATAGTTACTACCTTCATTTTTTTTGTACACCAGGCCAGTATATCAAAATTACAATTTGCAAAAGTCCACTAACACTAATTGAGCCAAAATTAATGGGGTTTGCCTCGTACTAGCAACCAAGGACATTAATATACCCTTGCATGCATGCGGAAGTGAGAAGGTTTGTTTGCATGGCGCTGCATTAATCAAGCGATGAGGAGTGAGATGGTTAGCTCTATGGGCTTTGGAGAAAAATACGCATTAATTGACACGTCAAATGATGATTTGTATCGAACCGCACCCTCACACGATCGCTCCTGCACGCCACGGTCGCACTGCACCCTCACACAGTCACTCCTGCACACCGCAAACCCAACCAAGGGAATGCACCCTCACTGACACATGCTACCGCTGAGAGATAATTTTCGTTCATACATTATCTTTATCCAACCGCATGTTGGGTTGGATATGTATGGCCCGTGCGGTGGTCTGTTGGGGAAGAAGAAGAGGTGAGGAAGAAGGGTCAGGAGACGTAGGATATTCATCCAACCGCCTGAAATGGTAGACTGACCCAAATAATGAAAGTCAGGCGACTTGCATAACAATATATGTTTTTACACAGCAAAAGATCCCTAAAACTACGTGTGCTGCTATAAAGAAAAACTATCACTGCTCGCAGAACGAGACGGCCTCGTCGTCTTTGGCTGCCGGCGCGAACCAGCCGAAGCTCCCGACGTGTGTCTCCGCACCATGGTTTTCCTTGGCCTCCAGCTACTCGTTCATGCGGAGCATGCGAGCGCTCTGCACGGACGAGAGCACCGCCCGGTTCAAGTCGAGGACGTCCGGTTCTGCCTGCAGGAGGGCCTCGATGGCGGCGGCATCCGCGCGCTCCGCGTCGAGTTGAGCCTCCGCCGCCTGCTACCTCTTGAGAACTGCATTGGTTTTCCCTTGAAGAGGAAAGGGTGATGCAGCAAAGTAGCGTAAGTATTTCCCTCAGTTTTTGAGAACCAAGGTATCAATCCAGTAGGAGACTACACGCAAGTCCCTCATACCTGCACAAACAAATAAGAACCTCGCAACCAATGCGATAAAGGGGTTGTCAATCCCTTCACGGTCACTTATGAGAGTGAGATATGATAGAGATAATAATAATAAGATAAATATTTTTGGTATTTTTATGATATAGATTGGAATATAAAGATTGCAAATTTAAACGACGCTAGAAATAGCTAGTTGATGGGAGATTAATATAATTGAGAATAGACCCGGGGGTCATAAGTTTCACTAGTGGCTTCTCTCAAAATAGCACAAGTATTACGGTGGGTGAATGAATTACTTTCGAGCAATTGATAGAAGAGTGCATAATTATGAGAATATCTAGGCATGATCATGTATATAGGCATCATGTCCGCAACAAGTAGACCGAAACGATTCTGCATCTACAACTATTACTTCACACATCGACCACTATCAAACATGCATCTAGAGTATTAAGTTCATCAGAACAGAGTAACGCATTAAGCAAGATGACATGATGTAGAGGGATAAACTCAAGCAATATGATATTGATGCGGAGCATCCCAAGGTCATCCCCATGGACCTACCATCGTCTCATCAAGTTCCTAGTGGACCCATGACTCGATCACGTGCAAGAGCTCTTGAAACCGAGGTGACATCTCTCCTCTCACAATTCCACTTCGATGCACATGAAGCATAGCTACTACCTCATATGGACACTTTGTGCATACTCAGGTACCATGGAGAAGCTAAGGAGCAAGGACAAGAAGAAGAGGAAGATGGACGAGAAGACGGAGAAGAAGGAGGGCTGAAGGAAAAGTCCCAGCCACCGGACGACCGGCCAGGACCGGACGTCCGGCGCCTGAAGCATCAGCCGAGCCCCAGCCAGTGGACGTCTTGTCCAGACCGGACGACTGGTGCCCCGACATCCGAAGAAAACGAGCGGACATCCGGTCCGGACCGGACGACCAGCGCACCTGCACCCGAACCAAAGTCAGCGGAAGACTGACGCCTCCGGACGTCCGGCACCCCCATCACAAAACAGAACCGGCGGACGACCGGAGGACACCGGACGTCCGGCAGCTCTTGAGACACCGGACGACCGGTCCCCAGCGGACGTCTGGTACCTGTCTGCGCACAGTGTTCGGGCCCGAGGCCCATGTACCCTTTCACTTCGCCCCCATTTGCACTTAGACTATAAATAGACCTCCCCCACCTCCTTTCTAGGGTTAGCATTGGTTTAGCTCATTTGAGAGATAGAGCATTTCTCATCCATATCGGATCTACTCCTCGAGAGAGACCGCGGCCCCTCTTCGGAGAAGATCCACCTTGGATTCAAGACCCCTTTTCAAGGGAAGATCCCCTTGTGGATACAAGACCTCCTCACGGAGAAGAACCGGTTACCGTGTATCGTCCCTAGTTGTCCGTGGATTCGTGTATCATTCTATGTACTCGAGGATCTAGCCCATGTGTGACTTATTCATGTCGGTTTAGTGATTTCCTCTTGTGTTTTCCTTCCGTTCATCCTTGTGTTCTTCGTGTTTTCCCCGGGACCCGCTCCTTTCGTGAAAGATCGGGCGATTAGAGTCTCTACCCTACATCATCTTCGTATCGTGAGCAAGGTTCATCATGATTTCGAAGCCCCCCTCTTCGTTTTCTAGCTTGATTTTATTGTTTTTCGTCCTAATCCGAAAATCCCCACAAAAATAGCCAAAAAAAATTCTTGTGTTTTGTGAGTTTTGATGTTGTTTTGTTGGATTTGATCAGTGAATTTGTTGTGTTGCATGTGGATCTCGCCTTCCCCCACCATTTCCACCTCGAAATCCCTCCCAAAATCCCCAAAATCACCTCCTAGATCTGAAATTTCGCGTTGACCCCGACCACCAGACGTCCATCACTCCACCGGACGACCGGCGACCCAGGAAGCACCGGACGTCCGACCATTACCGGACGACCGGCGACCGGAAATCCGTCCACTTCCGGGCATCCCCTACACCACCTCCAACTTCCTCAAACCATTCCATATCCCAACCCACACCACCACTTAACCGCTACCTACTCTGATGATTTTGGTCGCCTTTGGTTTTGAGAATTTGAGTTACGGTACCGTATCCTTTTGTGTTTCGGCTATCTAGGTACGGTTTGACATCGACATCACCGCCGCTCATCTTCGCCACGGACGCATCATCAACAACGACCACCTCGACTACCACTTGGTATTCGTGCCACCACTTTGACACCATACCGGAAGCAAGACCGGTAACCTCATCTTGGTATTGGACATATCACTCTTGCCATCACATTGTTAGCCATCATAGCCTTATTCCTTTGCGTTGCTTACCCATCGAGACTAGCCATTGAGTATTGCCGACAACGAGACTTGTGCACTTTAGTGATCATACTTCCCATAGCATACATACATACATCATTGTTGCCTATATTGGTATCATCTCTTGTGTCACAAAGTTGTCATCGCATACTCACTTGCTAACTTGGTTCGTCAAGCATTGCATGAGAAAAGAGCTCAAACATCAAAGAGCCAACCAAGCTTTTAAGCAAAGAGGAAAGATAAGCAAAGAGCTTTTAAGCAAGAACCATAACATCATACAACATTAGGATTGTCATACTCGATCATCTTGGATCATATCATAGCAACACCTTGCATAAAACATATTTGGGATAGAAGTCGTTGCATTTTTGCTAAGTAGGTTGTGCACAAGTTCTTGTATCCGCCTACCGTGCAATCGTGCTAGCGTCTCTCTAGTGTTGTGCAACAAGAGCATTTTTGTGGATACCACATTTTGGCTCATCCTTGGTTGCACAACCCCACTTTTCTTTTTGCGCGTGTGTTTCCGTGTACCATATATGCTTGGTCTACTTGTTACATTGCATCTTGCGAATCTTCTCCAACATTATTGAATCTTGCTTACATTCACATTAAAAATTGTGCCACCATCCTAACCAACCTCCACCATAAGCTTTTACTTGTGTAGGTGTGAGAAACCGACGATAATTCGTACCAATTGGGCTATTTCCTTGTCCTACATTGGAGTGATCATTGAGTCACTTTCAACTTCGGTCAAGGTACATTTGGTATTCGTTTTTCTCTTTCTACCACTCACACTTGTCTTGGAATGATGGATAGGCCAAGTACTTCTACCAACCCACTCTTCATGGAGCAAGACGACGACATGAACTCCTTCATCACCAAGAGTCACCTCTTTGGTGCACAACGTGCTTTGCATCAAGAGCAACAAGCTATGAGTGAACGCATCGACAACCTTGCCGCCGACTTGCGACTTTCCGAGCAACGTACAAGGGACTACTTCGACCACAAGCTCGACGATCACAAGCAAGAGAATGACGCAAGGATGGACGAGATTCGCGCTTTGTTGCTCAATCGCTCTTCTTCCACTTCAAGAAGGAGCCGTTCAAGTCGCCATTCCGACTCAAGTACACCGACATCGAACACTCTTCGTCGAGCCGTGCGCACCGACCGTCAAGCAAACCTCAATCTGCTTCGGGACACCGACTCTCAAGAGCGCCGACGACGTCAAGCCGAAGACGCCTTTGCGCTAGCTCGAGAACAACAACAACAACAACGCCAACATGAAGAGGAAGAATGTGCGCATCTACACCAAAATGCACAAAATGCCGAGGCTCAACATTAAGAACAACAACTCTGTGACGCTCAAGCACTTGAGGCGCAACAAGCTCTACATGATGCGAGTCGAGCCGTTGCCGACCGAGGCCGACAAGCCCTTGAAGAAGAGGAAGCACTTCGCGAAGAACTTCATGAAAGACGATTTCAAGCTCGCATGCATCGTCTAGTTCCCCCTCGAGCTCAATGCGTTCCTCCACAAGCTCGCCAAGACCATCAAGTTCATCAAGAGCATGAAGACAATGGGAATCCTCTGCGACAAGAGCAACACGAGGTTGACAACCCTCCGCGTCAAGAGCACCACGAGTTGGACAATCATCTACAACATGGGCGTCATCATCCCCGACCCCAACACAATGAAGAGCAACGCTACAGTAAGCTCAAGTTCACCATGCCCAAGTTCAATGGAAGCAACGATCCCGAAGAATACCTTTCATGGGCATTGAAAGTTGACAAGATCTTCCGTTTGCACAATTATGAAGAAGAGAAGAAGATCGCGATGGCATCCCTTGAGTTCCAAAACTATGTCCTCATTTGGTGGGAACAAGTCATTGAACGCCGCGAGGCAAGAGGTGATCCACCCATCACTACTTGGGCACAAATGAAGGATGTCATGAGAGCATGCTTTGTGCCTACCTACTACAACCGCGACCTCTTCAAGAAACTTCAACAACTCAAGCAAGGAACCAAGAGCGTTGAAGAATACTACAAGGAGATGGAGATTGCAATGATAAGAGCCAATGTGACGGAAGACGATGAACAAACAATGGCACGCTTCATGAATGGACTCAATCACCCTATCAATAAGATCGCCGACTTCCAATCATACTCAAACCTCATCGAGCTAGTGCACCAAGCCACCAAAGCAGAACACCAAGTGCAAGATGATTTCAAGTATGCCAAGTTCTCGTCCAAGACCTACGGCTCCTCTTATCAAGCTCCCGCGACTTCGGCAACTCCTACCTCAACTAGAGAATCACCAAGTACCGGTGACAAGTCAAGTTCCAAGAAAGCTTCGTCAACTACAAGCCATCCTCCTACGAGCAACTTCAAGCCGGGAGCTTCATCATCATCTACCCCAACTGATGAGACCGTCAAAACAAGTCCCTTCGAGTGTTTCACTTGCAGAGGCCGAGGCCACAAGTCCTACGAGTGCACCAACAAGCGAACCATGGTCTTCAACGATGATGGCACTTATGACTCCATGAGCGAAGGCGAAATGGAAGCCCTCGAGCAAGTCGCCATGCACCGCCAAGTGAACAATAAAGAAAAACAAGTCTTTGTGATGAAGACTCAAGTCCCGCACTTGTTGTCTCCAAAGTCTTGACCCTACAACATCACCAAGAAGACGACCAAAGATGCAACATATTCCACACCAAGGCCGGCATCAATGGACGATCCGTCAAGGTCATCATCGATGGAGGAAGTTGTCATAATCTCGCAAGTGAAGAACTTTGCTCCAAGCTCCAATTGCCCAAGACGAAGCATCCACATCCATACAAAGTGCAATGGCTTAGTGACTCCGGCACTATCCAAGTCGAGCACCGAGTACAAGTCTCCTTCAAGATCGGCGCCTACGAAGACACCTTGGAGCGCGACGTCGTTCCAATGACCGTTTGTCATCTTCTCCTTGGACGACCATGTCAATTCGATAGAGGAGTCGTACACAACGGCCTAACGAACCACTACATCTTCAAGATGAAGGGCAAGGAGTACGTTCTTCGTCCAATGTTGCCAAGTCAAGTGATCACGGACAAGCACGCCACCCATCGTGGAGATCATAGTGAGAGAGCGAGCCACCAAAAAGAGAGTGAGCGCCACAAGCCAAAATCGAGTTCCTCCACGATGAGCGAAAACAAGAACCTAGTTCTATTTGCCACCAAACATGAGATGAGAGAAGTGTGTGAGAACCCATCTAGTGTCCTACACTACGCCCTCGTGTGCAAGGACAATGCACAACAAACTAACAGTCCTCACACTCTTCCTCTAGTATTGTCTTCTCTTTTGCAGGAATTTCAAGATGTTTTCCCTGATGAGCTCCCTCCGGGACTACCTCCACTACAAGGCATTGAGCACCGCATCGACCTCATCCCCGGAGCACCGCTTCCGAACAACGCTCCCTACCGCGTCAAGTTCTTGCGTTGCTTTTGGAAGACCTTATGCCCCAAGCTCGGACTCAAGTTACTCTTCTCCACGGCGTACCACCCTCAAACCGACGGCAAAACAGAGGTGATGAACCGTACACTCTCCACTCTACTACGAGTCTTAATCAACAAGAACATCAAGGAGTGGGAGGAGTGCTTACCCATCGCCAAGTACGCCTACAACCGCGCAAGACATTCGACTACCGGCAAGTCCCCCTTCGAGGTTGTCTACGGTTTCAACCCGTTGTCCCCATTGGACATCCTACCTCTACCACTCCACGAGCGCACAAACATGGACGCGAGTGACCGAGCCAACCACCTCAAGAAGATGCATGAAGATACAAGGCACACCATTGAGCTCCAAGTACAACGACTCGCGACCAAGCTCAACGTCAACAAGAATCACATGATATTCAACATTGGAGATCTTGTGTGGCTACGCCTTCGCAAGGAACGTTTCCCCAACGAACGCAAGTCCAAGCTACTACCACGAGCCAATGGACCATTTGAGGTGCTTGCCCACTACAACAACAACGCATACAAGATCGACATCCCACGTGACAAGTACTCCGTGAGCGACATCTTCAATGTCAAAGATCTCTCCCCGTACCATGGTGATGAGGATTTCGATATGAGGTCGGATCTTCCCCAAGGGAGGGGAGATGATGCGGAGCATCCCAAGGTCATCCCCATGGACCTACCATTGTCTCATCAAGTGCATAGTGGACCCATGACTCGATCACGTGCAAGAGCTCTTGAAACCGAGGGGACATCTCTCCTCTCACAATTCCACTTCGATGCACATGAAGCATGGCTACTACCTCATATGGACACTTTGTGCATACTCAGGTACCATGGAGAAGCTAAGGAGCAAGGACAAGAAGAAGAGGAAGATGGACGAGAAGATGGAGAAGAAGGAGGGCTGAAGGAAAAGTCCCAGCCACCGGACGACCGGCCGGGACCGGACGTCCGGCGCCTGAAGCATCAGCCGAGCCCCAGCCAGTGGACGTCCAGTCCAGACCGGACGACCGGTGCCTCGACACCCGAAGCAAACGAGCGGACGTCCGGTCCGGACCGGACGATTGGCGCACCTGCACCCGAACCAAAGTCAGCGGAAGACCGACGCCTCTGGACGTCCGGCACCCCCATCACAGAATAGAACCAGCGGACGACCGGAGGATACCAGACGTCCGGCAGCTCCTGAGACAGCGGACGTCCGGTACCTGGGTGTGCACAGTGTTCGGGCCCGAGGCCCATGTACCCTTTCACTTCGCCCACATTTGCACTTAGACTATAAATAGACCTCCCCCACCTCCTTTCTAGGGTTAGCATTGGTTTAGCTCATTTGAGAGATAGAGCATTGCTCATCCACATCGGATCTACTCCTCGAGAGAGACCGTGGCCCCTCTTCGGAGAAGAACCACCTTGGATTAGAGACCACTTTTCAAGGGAAGATCCCCTTGTGGATACAAGACCTCCTCACGGAGAAGAACCGGTTACCGTGTATCGTCCCTAGTTTTCTGTGGATTCGTGTATCGTTCTATGTACTCGAGGATCTAGCCCATGTGTAACTTATTCGTGTCGGTTTAGTGATTTACTCTTGTGTTTTCCTTCTGTTCATCCTTGTGTGCTTCATGTTTTCCCCGGGATCCGCTCCTTTCGTGGAAGATCGGGCGATTAGGGTCTCTACCCTACATCAGATATAAACCCCATCTTTTTATCCTCGATGGCAACAATACAATACATGCCTTGCTGCCCCTGCTGTCACTGGGAAAGGACACCGCAAGATTGAACCCAAAGCGAAGCACTTCTCCCATTGCAAGAAAGATCAATCTAGTAGGCCAAACCAAACTGATAATTCGAAGAGACTTGCAAAGATAACCTATCATACATAAAAGATTTCAAAGAAGAATCAAATATTGTTCATAGATAAACTTGATCATAAACCCACAATTCATCGGATCTCGCCAAACACACCAGAAAAAGAGTTACATGGAATAGATCTCCAAGAAGATTGAGGAGAACTTTGTATTGAGATCCAAAGAGAGAGAAAAGGCCATCTAGCTAATAACTATGGACCCGAAGGTCTGAAGTAAACTACTCACACATCATCGAAGAGGCTATGGTGTTGATGTAGAAGCCCTCCATGATCGATTCCCCTTCTGGCGGAGCTCCAGAAAAGGCCCCAAGATGGGATCTCTTGGGTACAGAAGGTTGCAGCGGTGGAAATAGGGTTTCGTGGTGCTCCTGGATATTTTCGTGGTATATGGATATGTATAGGAGGAACAAGTAGGTCGGTGGAGCTAAGAGGGGCCCACGAGGGCGGGGGCGCGCCTAGGGGGGCAGGCACGCCTCCCTGCCTCGTGGGCTCCTCGTTGATTTCTTGACGTCCACTCCCTGTCCCCTGGATCACGTTTGTTCCAAAAATAACTCTCGCGAAGGTTTCATTCTGTTTGGATTCCGTTTGATATTCCTTTTCTGCGAAACACTAAAATAGGCAAAAAACAGCAATTTGCACTTGGCCTTGGGTTAGTAGGTTAGTCCCAAAAATAATATAAAAGTGTATAATTAAGCCCATAAACATCCAAAACAAATAATATAATAGCATGGAACAATCAAAAATTATAGATACAATGGAGACATATCAAGCATCCCCAAGCTTAATTCTTGCTCGTCCTCGAGTAGGTAAATGAGAAAAATAGAATTTTTTATATGAAATGCTACCTAGCATAATTCTCAATGTAATTTTCTTTATTGTGGCATGAATGTTTAGATCCGAAAGATTCAAGACAAAAGTTTAATATTGACATCAAAATAATAATATTTCGAGCATACTAACTAAGCAATCATGTCTTCTCAAAATAACATGGCCAAAGAAAGTTATCCCTACAAAATCATATTAGTTTGGCTATTCTCTATCTTCACCACACAAAATATATAAATCATGCACAACCCCGATGACAAGCCAAGCAATTGTTTCATACTTTTGATGTTCTCAAACTTTTTCAATCTTCACGCAATACATGAGTGTGAGCCAAGGACATAGCACTATATGTGGAATAGAATGGTGGTTGTGGAGAAGACAAAAAGGAGAAGATAGTCTCACATCAACTAGGCGTATCAACGGGCTATGGAGATGCCCATCAATAGGTATCAATGTGAGTGAGTAGGGATTGCCATGCAACGGATGCACTAGAGCTATAACTGTATGAAGGCTCAAAAAGAAACTAAGTGGGTGTGCATCCAACTCGCTTGCTCACGAAGACCTAGGGCATTTTGAGGAAGCCGATCATTGGAATATACATGCCAAGTTCTATAATGTAAAATTCCCACTAGTATATGAAAGTGACAACATAGGAGACTCTCTATCATGAAGATCATGGTGCTACTTTAAAGCACAAGTGTGGAAAAAGGATAGTAACATTGTCCCTTCTCTCTTTTTCTCTCATTTTTTTATTTGGGCCTTCTTCTTATTTTTTATGGCCCTTTTTTCGTCTGGCGTCTCATCTCGACTTGTGGGGGAATCATAGTATCCATCATCCTTTCCTCACTTCGGACAATGCTCTAATAATGATGATAATCACACTTTTATTTACTTACAACTCAATTCTTAGAAAAAATATGACTCTATGTGAATGCCTCCGGCGGTGTACCGGGATGTGCAATGACTCATGAGTGACATGTATGAAAGAATTATGAACGGCGGCTTTGCCACAAATACGATGTCAACTACATGATCATGCAAAGCAATATGACAATGATGAAGCGTGTCATAACAAATGGAACAGTGGAAAGTTGCATGGCAATATATCTCGGAATGGCTATGGAAATGCCATAATAGGTAGGTATGGTGGCTGTTTTGAGGAAGGTATATGGTGGGTTTATGGTACCGGCGAAAGTTGCGCGATACTAGAGAGGCTAGCAATGGTGGAAGGGTAAGAGTGTGTATAATCCATGGACTCAACATTAGTCATAAAGAACTCATATACTTATTGTAAAAATCTATTAGTTATCGAAACAAAGTACTACGCGCATGCTCCTAGGGGGATAGATTGGTAGGAAAAGACCATCGCTCGTTCCCAACCGCCACTCATAAGGAAGACAATCAATAAAGAAATCATGCTCCGACTTCATCACATAACGGTTCACCATACGTGCATGCTACGGGAATCACAAACTTTAGAACAAGTATTTCTCAAATTCACAACTACTCAACTAGCATGACTCTAATATCACCATCTGCATATCTCAAAACAATCATCAAGTATCAAACTTCTCATAGTATTCAATGCACTTTTATGATAGTTTTTATTATACCCATCTTGGATGCCTATCATATTAGGACTAATTTCATAACCAAAGAAAATTACCATGCTGTTATAATGGACTCACAAAATAATATAAGTGAAGCATGAGAGATCAATAATTTCTATAAAATAAAGCCACCACCATGCTCTAAAAGATATAAGTGAAGCACTAGAGAAAAAATATCTAGCTCAAAAGATATAAGTGAAACACATAGAGTATTCTAATAAATTCCAATTCATGTGTGTCTCTCCCAAAGGTGCGTACAGAAAGGATGATTGTGGGAAACTAGAAATCAAAGACTCAAACCATACAAGACGCTCCAAGCAAAACACATATCATGTGGTGAATAAAAATATAGCCTCAAGTAAAGTTACCGATAGAAGAAGACGAAAGAGGGGATGCCTTCCGGGGCATCCCTAAGCTTAGGCTTTTGTATGTCCTCTAATTTTACCTTGGGGTGCCTTGGGCATCCCCAAGCTTAGGCTCTTGCCACTCCTTATTCCATAATCCATAAAATTCACGGAAACCTAACACATCACACAAAGTTTTTGGAATCGTGGAAACACTAGCACCCATAAAGCATAGCATTCATGATCTTTAATTTTAATTTTAATAGTAGGCTCCCATTCATCATGAAGTTTTCTAGGGATAGAAACTTCCAATTCAAGCTTTTCTTCATAAGATTGCATTAAAGCATCAACGATATGTTTAGTAAAAGCCTTATTTTGACTATAAGCATGCGGAGAATTTAGCACGGATTGCAACAAGGAGATACAATCTATTAAAGAACAATTATAAAAATTAAATTCCTTGAAATCCAAAATAGTGGGTTCATACCTATGTAATGTTTTGACATCTCCAATCCCACTTTTATTAATTTTTGCATCAAGATCTAAAAACTCTGAATCATTGGGACGCCTTTTAACTAAAATTGACTCATCTCCAGTCCCATCATTATCAAGATTCATATTGCAAAACAAAGATTTAATAGGAGACACATCAATCACTTTTAGATCTTCATCCTTATTATCATCAAAACTAGAAGAACACACTTTTATAAAGCACTCCTTTTTTGCACGCATCCTAGCGGTTCTTTCTTTGAACTCATCAATGGAAATTCTCATGGCTTTGAGAGAGTCATTGATATCATGCTTAGGTGGAATAGATCTAAGTTTCAAAGAATCAACATCAAGAGAAATTCTATCCACGTTCCTAGCCAACTCATCAATCTTAGACAGTTTTTCTTCAATCAAAGCATTGAAACTCTTTTGCGAACTAATAAATTCTTTAATATTAAATTCAAAATCAGAGGGAATCTTATTATAATTTCCATAAGAATTGTTGTCGGAATTACCATAATTATTAGAGGAATTACTAGGAAAATGCCTAGGATTAAAATTACCTCTATATGCGTTGTTACCAAAATTGTTCCTACCAACACAATTCACATCCATAGATTCATTATTATTCTCAATCAAAGTAGACAAAGGCATATCATTAGGATTAGAAGAAACACTCTTATTAGCAATCAATTTCATAAGTTCATCCATCTTTCCACTCAAAACATTAATTTCTTCTATTGCATGCACCTTTTTACTAGTAGATCTTTCAGTATGCCATTGAGAATAATTAACCATAATATTATCTAGGAGTTTAGTAGCTTCTCCTAAAGTGATTTCCATAAAAGTGCCTCCCGTGGCTGAATCTAAAAGATTTCTAGAAGCAAAATTCAATCCGGCATAAATGTTTTGTATAATCATCCAAAGATTCAAACCATGTGTAGGGCAATTACGTATCATTAATTTCATCCTCTCCAAAGCTTGTGCAACTTGTTCATGATCAAGTTGCTTAAAATTCATAATATCATTTCTAAGAGAGATGATCTTAGCGAGAGTAAAATACTTAGATATAAAAGCATCTTTGCACTTATTCCATGAATCGATACTATTTTTAGGCAAAGACGAAAACCAAGTTTTAGCACGATCTCTAAGCGAAAACGGGAATAGCTTCAATTTAACAATATCATTATCCACATCTCTCTTCTTTTGCATATCACACAAATCAACAAAGCTGTTTATATGGGTAGCGGCATCTTCACTAGGAAGGCCGGAAAACAGATCTTTCATGACAAGATTCAGCAAAGCAGTATTAATTTCATAAGATTTAGCATCGGTAAGAGGAGCAATCACAGTGCTAATAAAATCATTATTGTTGGTATTGGAAAAGTCACACAATTTAGTATTATCGTGATCCATCGTGACAAACAATCCAACACACAAGCACATAAGAAGCAAGCGAAAAGAGACGAACTAGAAAAGAGAAGGGGAACGGAAGAAGAGGGCAAATAAAACGGCAAGGGTGAAGTGGGGGAGAGGAAAACGAGAGGCAAATGGCAAATAATGTAATGCGGGGGATAAGAGTTTGTGATGGGTACTTGGTATGTCTTGACTTGTGCGTAGATCTCCCCGACAACGGCGCCAGAAATCCTTCTTGCTACCTCTTCAGCACTGCGCTGGTTTTCCCTTGAAGAGGAAAGGGCGATGCAGCAAAGTAGCGTAAGTATTTCCCTCAGTTTCTGAGAACCAAGGTATCAATCCACTAGGAGACTACAAGGAAGTCCCTCGTACCTGCACAAACAAATAAGAACCTCGCAACCAACGCGATAAAGGGGTTGTCAATCCCTTCACGGTCACTTACGAGAGTGAGATATGATAGAGATAATAATAATAAGATAAATATTTTTGGTATTTTTATGATATAGATTGGAATATAAAGATTGCAAAATAAACGGCGCCAGAAGTAGCTAGTTGACATGAGATTAATATAATGGAGAATAGACCCGGGGGCCATAGGTTTCACTAGTGGCTTCTCTCAAGATAGCATAAGTATTACGGTGGGTGAACGAATTACTGTCAAGCAATTGATAGAAGAGTGCATAATTATGGGAATATCTAGGCATGATCATGTATATAGGCATCACGTCCGCAACAAGTAGACCGAAACGATTTTGCATCTACTACTATTACTCCACACATCGACCGCTATCCAGCATGCATCTAGAGTATTAAGTTCATAAGAACAGAGTAACGCATTAAGCAAGATAACATGATGTAGAGGGATAAACTCAAGCAATATGATATAAACCCCATCTTTTTATCCTCGATGGCAACAATACAATACGTGCCTTGCTGCCCCTGCTGTCACTGGGAAAGGACACCGCAAGTTTGAACCCAAAGCTAAGCACTTCTCCCATTGCAGGAAATATCAATCTAGTAGGCCAAACCAAACAGATAATTCGAAGAGATTTGCAAAGACAACAAATCATACATAAAAGATTTCAGAGAAGAATCACATATTGTTCATAGATAAACTTGATCATAAACCCACAATTCATCCGATCTCGCCAAAAACACCGCAAAAATAGTTACATCGAATAGATCACGAAGAAGATCGTGGAGAAATTTGTATTGAGATCCAAAGAGAGATAAGAAGCCATCTAGCTAATAACTATGGACCCGATGGTCTGAAGTAAACTACTCACACATCATCGGAGAGGCTATGCTATTGATGTAAAAGCCCTCCGTGATCGATTCCCCCTCCGACGGAGCTCCGGAAAAGGCCCCAAGATGGGATCTCTTGGGTACAGAAGGTTGCAGCGGTGGAAATAGGGTTTCGTGGTGCTCCTGGATGTTTTCGGGGTATATATATAGGAGGAAGAAGTAGGTCGGTGGAGCTACGAGGGGCCCACGAGGGTGGGGGGCACGCCCAGGGGGGCAGGCGCGCCTCCCTGCCTCGTGGCCTCCTCATTGATTTCTTGACGTCCACTCCAAGTCCCCTAGATCACGTTTGTTCCAAAAATAACTCTCCCGAAGGTTTCATTCCATTTGATATTCCTTTTGTACGAAACATCGAAATAGGCAAAAAACAACAATTTGCACTTGGCCTTGGGTTAGTAGGTTAGTCCCAAAAATAATATAACAGTCCGGTTCAATTAAGCCCATAAACATCCAAAACAGATAATATAATAGCATGGAACAATCAAATATTATAGATACATTGAGACGTATCACCTCCCGGTTCAAGTCCAGGACGTCCGATTCCGCCTGCAGGAGGGCCTCGATGGCAGCGGCATCCGCGCGCTACGCATCGAGTTGAGCCTTCGCCGCCCGGTTCACATCCATGACATCCGGTTCCGCCTGCAGGAGAGCCTCGATGGCAGTGACATGCGCGCGCTCCACGTCGAGTTGAGCCTCTACCTCTCGGTCGTCCTTTAGTATCGCCAGGTTGAACCGCTGGTCTGCCTGCACCATGGGGGACCTGGACACCGGCACGAAGTCGACATCCATCGTCTCATAACCATTGAGGGCCTTCTGCACCGTGACCTCCGCCATGAACATTGGATCGGCTTCCTCCTCCTCATAGCTTGGCTCGAGAGAACTCGGGGATTGGCCCGTTGCAAAGCGAGCTTGGGAATGGAGGTCTGTGGTGCCGAGCACCGCCGCGATTTCTGCGCGACGCTCCGGCGTTAGCATCTTGTGGTACGTGATCTTGCGGCGCACCATGTCTTTCCGGCCAACTAGGGGACGCTTGATGCGGGCTAGGGGATCGAAAGGTGGGTGAATGGGCTGGAGAGGAGGTGTGGTTTTGGGGCAGTGGCTGGCGTAGGCCGAGCAGCGAAGGTTCTACTGTGAATAGTGGTTCCGATGACGACGGGTCAATTGGTTTTGACTGTGCATCGCTCCTATCGCGCTCCCGTTGCACCCCGGCACGCTGGACCCTCCATGTCATTCACCGAATGGAACACGCTTCATCTTGAGTTTTCGCTCGCTTGTGGGACCGTAGTTGAGAGCAAACCGACGTCCCTCCCCCTCCCCCGCCCGCGTCACTTATACTACCACTCCCTCCATTTTATGCGGAGTTAATAAAAACAGAGGGAGTATACTACGGATGAGGATCCCCTGACGTGGCCGAACCCATTGAGTAACTGATATGCGGGGCCTAGCAAGCATGTGTCCACCAGTAAGTGACCGAAAGGGAGGGTAAGGCAGGGATCCTACGTCAGAGGATCCACTTCCACTACTACTCCCTCCTTCCATCTACAGGGCCTAATGCGTTTTTCAAGGCTAACTGTGACCAAATGTTAGAGTAATAATATATGACATGCAACTTACACAAAGCATACGGTCAAATTCGTATGTGCAAGGAGCTTCCAATGATATAATTTTCACATTATACATCTCATGTACTATTAATCTTGTCAATAGTCAAAGGCGGTTTTGAAAAATGCATTAGAGCATGGTTAATAATATAGCCAGCCGATGGCTATAAGGAACTGCCATGTCATCTATAGCCATCATCTATATGCACTCATACAGTAGTGTGGGCTATAAGGTTGGCTATTTCCCGCAAAAAATAATATAAAAGGTTGGCTATTGTATTAGTACTTTTTCCCATCTCCTCTCTACTATCTCTTTCTTCATATTTATTCTATTTACCTAGGAATGAGTATATAGCTAGGCTCTTGCATGAGAGCTCACTCCCCTTAGTTCTTCACATCTCTCTCCTTCACATCGGCAAAAGTGCCATGTAAGTTGGCTCTTAATGGCTATTAGGTTGGCTCTAAGCATTTAATATTTGCATGAGCAAGGTATATGATTGGAAGAGAGTTGCATGCATACTTTTTTTCTTGATCTATGAGTTATGGCCGGGCTGTAGAATATAAGAGCCCGCTTCACTCTCTCTCCTCTCTTCTCACTCCTCCAAGTAGGATTTTAATGCCATGACACGTCTTATAGCCTGCTGACTAGGCCTTATTAGACGTGCTCTTAGGCCCTATATAAATCGAAGGAGGGAGTACTATGAGCACTTCATACTCTATTACAGATGTTGTCAGTACTCCACTAGTACTATTGGACAAGGAGCTTAAACAAAGTTACTATTGGACTGGCTGTACGTGGCGAAATCCTAGTAGGAAGAGGATGCGTGAGAACAAGCACATTCACGTGGTTGAAAACAAATTGGAAACCATCTATGTTTGAAGACAAATCTAGGAGTACGTACGAATCTAACAATATTGATTGGGAGTTTTGTTGAATGTTGATTCTTTTTTCTCTAAGTTTGATCAAAGTAGAGATACTTTAACTACACATAAAACTTATATGTAAACTAGAAAGGATAGGAGGGAGTATATTGTACGTTTAAAAGCGAAACGAACATTGAATACCCTTTATATATGATTTACGGATGCTATGATCACCGGTTGAAAATTTTGAATCCACCTTAGGTATCACACATGCAACCACTCATTTTCTCTTGATTTCATCTCGGGGTCCGGAGATCGATTGAAAGAGGACCAGGGTGGCTACAATACGTTTGTTTCACTTATGAACGTACAATATACTCCCTTTGATCCCCACAGACCCCCCCCCCCCGCGGGTCATTTCTATCATTCTATCATAGAAAAATACCAAACCTTTATCTCCTTTCATGACACACAGTTGATCTCTCAAAATGAATCGATCTCGTCAAGATGTGTCGGGGCATGAACCGAATGGGATGTCAAACCTAAGATGGGAAGCGACACGTAGTGGAGGCAAAGTGAAACTTTAAACAAACCGTTTGTTTGTATGCATGTCGTACAAATTACAACATTGGAAATACAAGGGAATGATGCTCGGCGGAATGTTGAAAGGATGCATGCGGGAGGATGGATTCGACCGGAGGGCGGCATGATCGATGGAGAAGAGGGTTGAAGAGGAATGAGAAATAAGCAACACGACATGATTATACTTGAACGGCTCAAATAAACAATAAGTTGTCTCATTTTCCCTTCCGTCTTGGTCACGGAGTAAGATACTCCCTCTATTTTTATTTACTCTGCATATTAGGTTTGACTGAAGTCAAACTTCATAAAATTTAACCAAGTTTATAGAAAACTAGCAAGATGCCCGTGCCTTGTGGGAGAAAAAAGGATGAACGAGGGAAGTTCTTATTTGCAATTGTGGAGAGGAGTGCGGGTAAATTGTCATAGTTTCCATCCTATCCGTTAGATATAGATTGAATGGCCTATATTGTAGGATGGCAGGCACACCATCTTCACCAACTCTGCTTTTTATGTACACTAGCAAGATGCCCGTGCGTTGCACGGAACATCAATATGCATTTGTATGAGTAGTTTATCTTGTGGGAGAAAAGGATGAATGAGGGAATGCCTTATTTGCAAATGTGGAGAGGGGTATGGGTATCTTTTTACAAAATTGTCATAGTTTCCTTCCTATCCATCAGATATAAATCAGGCGGACTCTTATAAAAAACAGAGTTGGTGATGATGGTGTGCCTGCCATCCTGCAATATAGGCCGTCCGATTTATATCTGACGGATAGGAAGGAAACTATGGCAATTTTCGAAAAAGGTACCCACACACCTCTCCACAATTGCAAATAAGGCTTTCCCTCGTTCATCCTTTTCTCTCACGAGATAAACTAGTCATACAAATGCATCTTGATGTTACGTGCAACACACAGGCATCTTGCTAGTAGGAGTAGAAATATGAACATTTACAATAGCAAATATATATGATGTGAAAGTATATTCAATAATGAATCTAATGGTATTGATTTGTTATTGTAGATGTTATTATTTCCGTCTATGAACTTTGTCAAAGTTTATAAAGTTTGACTTTGAGCAAAGCTAAAATGCGGAGTAAATAAAAATAGAGGGAGTACGTAGAGACTAGTATAGTTACTACTGCTGGAACATGGTAAGTTGGACCCCTAAATGCAGGCACAGACCGGGCACACCTCAATTATTCCTTCAAATAGTCGGACACCTACATTTAGCACACAATCCGGCTACTTAATCTAGTGTTACGCTTCACTACTTGAAAAGGAAAAGGGTGGCACCGTACCCAAAACCACCACACTTGGGGCTAGGGTAACAACTTGGTACTGTACCACATTTGAACCAGGGCACAAAAACCACCTGTTCTGCGCCTAATGCACAACGTGGAGCACTGATGCTCGAATATGGCCGGGAAAACAGGGAAACCGACATGTGGGGCACACCTGTCAGGATGACATGGCGTAGACTAGTCTAATGGAGGAGCTGGCCCACGACCTCCTCGCCACCGGCAACCGTTCATGTGGGTCGTGGGGGCCAGCAACGTGGCGCAGCTCCAGCACAGCCTTTGGATAGGGCGACCACAGTGAGCGACACGCTCATCGTTGCTGGGCACGGTCGGTTTCAGTGTGCCGAGGGTGGCATTAACGCTGTGGCATGACCAGCAGATCAACTCCCGACTCGTCGAGGATGCATGGGGCGCCGAAGTGCGCGCGCGCCGCGACTTGTCCGCGGAGTGGTGTAGCACGGCCAATTACATCCCCAGGACCTGAGACCATGTCAGGTCGTCTTGCTTTTTCAATGACATATGGGGTCGCATGTGAGCAAAGGGCATCTCCAACGTTGCCACGACCGCAGCTGACTACCCTGGCACACCAAAAACCCTCGTCCCTCGCGCCGTCGCGTGATGCCTTCCCAGCCGGTGCCGGCTGCCCGCATTCATGCCATCCGTCCGTATGCCTTCGTTAAGAGGCTCGGTGCCCGAGGAACAAACTCCGATGACTTAATGACGCGCTCGGACGCTTTGGCCTCACCAGAATGTGCTACTTAAAGCGGCAATGCCCAGCTAACCTCCATACCATAGCGCATCGTTCTGCTACCTGGCACCACATCCGCCATGACTGCGAGCGCGAATGCTCTACGGGAGAGCTTTTTCTTCGGGGATGAAGCTCTAGGTCGCCGCCCTCGCTCAAGTCGCCGCTCGCGATGCAATAGCGGCGTAACCGGACACGGATGCGACCGCACAAGCAGTGGCTATGATGGCGGGCGACGACGGGAGCACCGTCAGCCACGCATCCTACTTTCCGCCGTCCAACGTCCAGCACCGCCGAGGTCAGGGACTCCTCCGAGGATGAATAGGGCATGGGAGGCGGCAGGGCATGGTGTGCCAACTGGTCGGTCCGTCTCCCATGTTTTACTCTTCCTCGCCGGAGACCGCACCTTCGTCTTGAACCTCGCACCCGTACATGGAGATCGCAGATGGAGGACGTCGGTCGCCACCGTAGAATAGGTTTAGGGTCGGGTTTATTTTTTTTCTGTCCTATAAAAGTTCTAAATGTAATGAAAATCTGTCGTGTTTGCATTAATCTCCGCCGGTATATATGAACTTTCACAATAATGTAGTATATTATAGGAGTACTAGCAAGATGCCTGTGCGTTGCACGGAACATCAAGATCTTGTGGGAGAAAAGGATGAATGAGGGAAGGCCTTATCTGCAAATATGGAGAGGAGTGCGGGTAAATTGTCATAGTTTCCTTCCTATCCATTAGATATAGATCGTACATCCTATATTGTAGGATGGCAGGCACACCATCATCACCAACTCTGCTTTTTATTGAACAAAGACAAAGCTAACATGCGAAGTAAATAAACACATAGGGTCTACATACACAATTTATCTTAGGCACTCCAATAGTACGTCCACTAGACATTCATGCATTTCACATCTTTCTACATCTACGGGAACCTACGAAAGGGTTAACGTAAATTGCCTCGCTCTCTCTCCTCCCTGATTTTCATGGTGGTGGGCCCCTCCCTCCCCCAATCTACAATCAACAGCTCACACGTTTCACATTACATTAATTACGTAACTGGGATTACGTAGGTGTAGTATTACTCGTCCAGAAAAACCCAACTAAGCCAACCTCCCAGCATATCACGCGGGAAAAGACCCGGCTGTGCCGTTTTAGTCGAGATTACCGGATTACTAGTAGTAGTATCGATGGATCGCGCGAAGCACCAAGTTTTTTTTAGGGGGCGAAGCACGTAGTTTAAAAGGAAAAAGGGGGTAAACTCACAACACCCCTGTCGCGGTCGCATTGCACCCCACACACGTTCGGTCCTGCACACGGCTCACGCAAACGGAACGTGCTTCAGCTTGCCTCTTCACTGACACGTGGGACTGCACTTGGAGAAACCGACCATGCGCCAAACTCCCCCCGCCCACCGCGGGA
>NC_041388.1:465173081-465224734 GCF_002162155.2 Triticum dicoccoides | reverse complement strand
AAATTGAACCGCCCTTCGGCTAACTAGCCAATAATATTCCCCAAACCCCCCTCTCCCCGTCCTCCTCCACTCCATTCGCTCCGTCAAAGCCGCCCTCCCCGCCGCACCGATATGTTGGCACCGCGGTTCGTTGAGGGGACACACGGCGATCCTCTCGCCCCCACAGTACGCTCTCGTAGACTACCATCCTTGAGCCGCGCCGCCACCGCTGGCGATGTTCCTGTGGAGGCGCACGACGGTCAGCGCCGCCACCGCTGGCGACGTTCGTGTGGAGACGCACGGCGGTCAACTTCTCCCATGGTATGCGCATTCTAGACTGAGGCCCCGTTCATGTCGGTGTAGCGCTGAATGTTAGCTGATAGACGCTGTTAATCTCACTGTTTGCCGAAGTAGTTTACAGTCAATATGCTCTGCTTAAGAAGCTTCCTTGCCCTGTTCTGCACTCAATCTGCTTAGTTGAGATGGCATGCCAAGCCCGATTAGTTGCTAAAATATCCTGCCATATATTTATTGTGACATAGATTGCCATGGTCTAGTAGCCAATCTGTTAGGTGAAATAACTCTACACCATTTTATGCTCGATCTTTGTTGCTGCGATGGCCTTCGATAGTTTGATGGCTGTGTGCTCGGCCTCATTGACTGCTGAAACAACCTGCCATAATTTAGCACTCAAATCTGTTTGCTGAATTAGCTTTAAATATATTTCGTTACTTAGATCTGCTCATCCAAATATCTTTCCATAGCTTTAGACATCGACCTAGGTATTTTTTCTAGACTTCATAAAAAAGCATATATGTTTTTCCTGTAATATCTAGTAGAAGAACTAATTTGTATGTCTAACAGATGGACAAGACTTGGATAACTTATGCTCGAAGATTCTCCGCTACATATGTCGAGGGGGTTGAAAACTTCATAAACTTTATCAGAGCTGAGTACGGTGGTCCGAAATCAGATGTGCTCTGCCCGTGTAGCAGTTCTATGAATTTAGTTACAACACCCCAGTCAACTATGCAAAATCATCTACACTTGTATGGGAAGTCGGTCACATATACTAGGTGGGTTCATCATGGTGAAGCTATGAACGTCAATGTTACTGACTACATGGAAGTAGCAGATCACCATCTTGATCTGCCTGATGCTCAGGTGGAAGAGGAGGAGGAGGTGGTGGTGGCGGAGCCAGTGAGTTTGACCAACATTGAAACAATGCTACGAAATGCTCGTGCATTTCGTGAACATTCACATGTAGAAGAAAAACGATGGGCCCGCATGTTGGAACAATGCAATGTGGTTGTCACCCCAGAAAATAAGTTGTCAGTATTCTCAGCTATGGCCACCTTTCTTCAGGTGAAGGCATCTGAGCGGATGACCAACAAATCATTCGATGCGATGTTGGCTGCTTTCCGCAAAGCTTTCCCAGATGCGTCTGAGCTACCACACACCTACAGTAAAATGAAGAATTTCCTTTGTGCAGTTGGAATTGGATATGATATGATCCATGTTTGTAAGAATAATTGTGTTCCGTTCCGGAAGGATTATGCCAACTTAAGTGAATGCCCGAAATGGAAATCATCAAGATGGAAAGATGGCGATGCTGTGAAGAGGATTCCTCATAATGTTCTGAGACATTTTCCAATTACACCAAGATTGCAGAGGTTGTTTCATGATGCTGAAACAAGAGAGGATGTACTGTGGCATTCTAGGAACCAGGAGGATAGAGATCAGAATGTAATGAGCCATCCATCACATGGTAGTGAGTGGCAAAGCTTCAATCAGAAACACAAAAAAGTTTGCTGCTGACCCGAGAAACATTAGACTTGGCTTAGCTTCAAATAGATTTAACCCATTTGGCCACCAGAGCGCCACATATAGCATGTGGCAAGTGCTTGTTATCCCTTACAACATGCCTCCAAATGTCTGCACCAAAGAATCAAACTACATGATGGCCTTGCTCATCCTAGGTCCAAAAAGTCCTGGAAAGGATTTTGATTTATTCATGGAGCCTCTTGTGGAGGAACTTCAATAGCTATGGAGGGGTGTTCTCACTTGAGACCTATATAGCAGCCACCAGCTGATTTCTTTTTGTGTGTTGTTATAATTTGGTGCATTTATGATTATCCGGATTTGGGCACTATGTCAGGGCGAACGACACATGGTTACAATGCATGTGTTTGCTGTGACAGGACTCCGCTAACATACGCAATACTTAGCAATATTTGTTACATTGGACACGCTGTTTCCTTGCCAAGGACAAGCCGTGTCCTACAAAATACCGAAGACATGTGTTCAATGCAAAGCATGAAAACCACGATGCGCCAAAGAGGCTCACCACTGATGAGTTGCAAGTGGAATTAGAGAAGGTCAGGCATATTACACCGGGAAACCATCCTGATAATGGTAGCGGGAAAAGGAAGCATGGCAGGGTAGAAGAGAGATTATTGTTTACCCGCAGGTCCACTTTGTAGGACTTGGAGTATTGGAAAGGTTTGGATCTGCGGCATAATCTTGATGTGATGCACATTGAGAAAAATATATGTGACAACATTATCGGCACACTTCTTAATATTGAAGGCAAGACGAAAGATACCTTAAAATCTATGATTGATTTGACACACCTGGGTATTAGAAAGGATTTGCATGTGCAAGATGAAGGTAAACCACGGGATATGGCACTAGATGTGTACGTCTTGGACAAGGCAAAAAGAAAAGAATTCTGTGAGGTCCTGTCACGTGTGAGATTCCCACATGGATTTTCTTACAACCCTGAAAGGAGAGTCAATGCAGATGGAAACAAGGTACACGGGTTGAAAACTCATGACTGCCACGTCCTACTTCAAAGGGTTTTACCTGTTATCCTTAGAGGATTGGGCCACCCTGACTTATATAGAGCAGTTGCAGAGTTGGGACAATTATTCAGGGAACTCTGCAGTAGAAATATCAGGGTAGATGCTTTGGAGCATCTTAGAGACAAGATACCAACTATCCTATGCGACCTTGAGAAGATATATCCTCCAGCCTTCTTTGATGTGATGGTGCATTTGGTTGTTCATCTACCTGATGAGGCACTACTTAGAGGTCTAGCACAATATGGCAGGATGTACCCTATTGAAAGGTGGCTCAGCACTTTCAAGGGCTATGTTAGGAACAGAGCTAGACCCGAGGGTTCCATTGCAGAGGCCTACATTGCTACAGAAGCGTTGACATTCTGCTCAAAATACATTGAAACAGCTGATCAACTTAGCAAAGAGGTGGGTGAAGACAATCCCGGGCTCAATGTTTTCGATTATTCTGTTCGAGTTACAGGGAAGAGTCGACAAGAGGACAAACCTAAAGATTTGGACAAAATGGTTTGGTATGTGTTGAATAACTGTCCTGAGATACTACCTTATATCAAGTAAGTGCTAAGTACTTCAGCTTATACATCATAATCTACTAAACTTGCAGCACATTCTTATATATTTAGATGTTTGATGCGATCACTATGTTGTGCAGCATCTACAAAAAGGAGTTATTGCCGCAAAATCCAAGAAACATTGACAAACTGGTTATGGTAGGATTTGCGAAATGGTTCAAGAGCCATGTAAGCTTTTGAATTGCACTATCAGTTTTTTAATATATTGAGTACATAAGATGATCAGCTTGTCTATTTTCTAACCATAGGTTAAGAAGATGCAGGAGGATGGGCAGGCAGTTGATGGTGCCCATTACGCACTAGCAGTGGGTCCTGATACTCGGATAAGACATTATGAATCTTGCGTCGTTGGAGATGTCACTACAACACCCTTGCACGCGACGAAGGCAGGAAGACACAAAACAGTGCCATCATGAGCATGGATACGTACGGCATGGAGACAACTGAAATGTATGCTAACATAACAGACATTGTTCAGTTGCAGTATATCTCCAGTTTCGAGGATCATCGGTGTGTGGTTCTGTTGTGCTATCGTTGGTATAACCTGTTTTCCAGGATCGCA
Organism: Triticum dicoccoides; assembly: GCF_002162155.2. Lineage (NCBI taxonomy): Eukaryota > Viridiplantae > Streptophyta > Magnoliopsida > Poales > Poaceae > Triticum > Triticum dicoccoides. Next base: position 465,220,763 of record NC_041388.1, on the reverse strand, counting down.
AAACCCAGAGCTGATGATTATTTCAAATCCATCAATGTCAAGGCAGCGTACCAGACCAATGAGCCTTTTATTTTGGCAAATCAAGCATCACATATATTATTCTTGGAAGACACATTTGCACGTAGTGATGACTGGAGAGTATTGCAAAGGTTTGAGCAAAGGAATTCGTTTAATGAAGTTGCACAACAAGATGATGCTTACACTGCTCCTAATGTACAAGATTCCGTAGATGTTCCTAATATCTTCGGGAACCATCACGTCAACGATGCTGGCAAAAAGATTGCATGTCGTGCTGTGGACATACAAGAGTTGATCAAGAAGAAGCCAACGTTCGAGGACATTGAGGATTAAGAAGAAGATGACACTCTAGGGGATTACGATTCAGACTGATACACATGGCGAAGATGTTGACGCTACTGCTGCGGATGATGATTAGATTGCTTTTGTCGTATTTGCCTGTTAGAAGACATTTTTATCTACTATGTGAAATTGTGTTTGCTATGACAACTAAAACCTGATGAACGTGTTGTTTAGTATTTTTCTGTGATAATATCACTTGTTATGTATGTTCATTTGTGTTTGGTGGTTGTATGACGACTAAAACATGATGATATTGTTGTTTAGTTGTACTCATATTTGGCTATGAAACTTGAATTTGATGACATAGTTTGTTGTTGGACTGCAATTTGCTCGACGTCTTCGAATGGGAACAAAGCTGACTCAATAGGGCCTCTACTAATTTATTTATTTATTACCAAAAGGGCCTATGCTATTTATTTATTTATGAGCAAAAGGGGATACCCCCTGATTTCTGTTAATAGAAATCATTAGATGTTCACAACACTATGCCCAACCTGCTACACATATTTCATTCATTACTAGTTTCAGCAAAGTGCTCATGTCATAGCCACTGAATACATCACGAGTGTTACATATAGTGCAAATAAAGAGACAATCATCCTATAGAGCACATCGATTCTTCCCATTATCTTCACAAGCTCTTTCATCACCTCATTGCTATCAAGGCCGTTCAGCAGCTGTTGCTTGGCCATGATGAGAGGAACTACATCTTTAACCTTCTGCTCTCATCTTCCTCTTCTGTCGTTCCTTTAGTGACTTGTCCAACACCCCAACCTACTGGTATTGGGATTCCTCGGCTAACCAAATAATCAGCATAGTTGCATTCCCCCACATCAGCAACTTCCCAGAAATACAAATCACATGAATCTTCCCTTTTCTGCACGAATCAAATTGGAAGATCATCAACCAAACTATGGAAAATATCAGCAACTGAAAGCAGCAGAACAACACTTAAACACATTATTACCCCATGATTCAGGCATTTGTAGAAGATTCGGCCAGGGTTGAGGATTGTGGTTGAGACACGATGGATGACTCTGCGTGATTTGCAGCAGTGGCACCACACCAACGGCAATGGGTTGCGATGAGCAACCGGCTGCGGTGCGTGTGTCGGCGGGGGTGTGATGAGACCCACATGTGATGGTACGGGTGGCGACTTGGCGCATATCTAGTTGTTGCCTGCTGAAGAGCAGGTGGACGAGCAGCCAGCGGACATGGTTGTTGCGGCTAGAGCTTCTGATGCTAGGCAGAGTAAGTAGAGAAGAGGAGAAGAGAATATTGGATATGTCAGTTTCATTACTTGCAGAGTAGCATAGCACCATATATAGTCATAGTCTAGGTTTGGATCTGAACCAGCTACAGGAGCACGTCTCTCTTTTTTCTAAAACTCAGCAATGTCTCTTTACTGGTACACTAGCTTGTTCTGTACGCCTTCTCAAGCCTTTGATTTTCTTTCTTTTTTGCGAGGAAGGAAGGAGGAGAAAATTGAGATTTCCTGGGACTCGAACCCAAACCTCTCGGTTGAAAACCAAGGGTGCTAGTCACTAATGCGGTGAATGTTCCCTTGTAGGAGGATGGTAGACGAACGCATTTTCCTCGCAGTTTTAGTTGCGACACAAGATCGAATGGTCACAGTTTCGGGAATGTTATCAGGCGAACAAGCCGAGTTTTTCCTTTCTTCCTATATATAAAAAAGTATGCTACTTGGTGTCAGCTTAGTCAACAAACGATTATGCCAACCTTGACCGTTGGATTGACATTCAACGTATGTCATGTTTCTTCAGTCTCTTCTCCCTCCAGCCGCCAAAGCCAAACCAGCACCGGCGGGACCACCTGGCGTACCGTAAAATGGAGGAAACAGACTTGTGTTGGAGTGCTACGGTCGAAATGGGGGTCCTGTTCATCGGGAGGGGTGTGGCATACCGCAAAACGGGACTCCACAAGATACTGTTCATCTCCACCGTCGACCTCCTCTAGCCTCCACGGGCTACTGTTCATCCACTGTTGACCTCCTCCAGCCTCCACCTACGACTGTTCATCCACGGGCTCCTGTTCATCCAGCCTCCACCGCGCGCTCCTCCACCGGCTACTGTTCAACTAGCCCTCTCCGTGGGGGTCCTGTTCAACCACCCCTCCACGAGCTACTATTCATCCAGCCCTCCACCGGCTACTGTTCAACCAGCCCTCCATCGGCTACTGTTCAACCAGCCCTCCACAGGGTTCTATTCATCTAGCCCTCCACGTGATCCTATTCATCCACCGGATCTATCGATCGGGGTACTGTTCATCCAGCGGCAACGGCCTCTACTACCACGGGTTCTTGTTCATCCAACCCCCACCGGGAACTGTTCATCCAAACCCCCCAACAACGCTCACTGCTCATCCAGAGGTAGCATCGACCGGCTTCAGTAAGCAGCAGTAGCGAAGGAATCGCTCGATCGGGTTCAGTTAACAGCCATCGATCGATCGCTCGGGTTTAGTAATGTGTAGCCTGCAGTGCAATTGCTCGGGTTCAGTTAGAGCCCAACGCCTCACATAGACGCGCATACGTACGAGAGAAACACGCATCACTCGGCCCCCGACCACCCACCGTAACCGGGAACTCCCCAATATTTTCCTCGCCCTCGCTTCTACCATGGTTTTCTCCGTCATGGACGGCCCAAAGAATGTCATGCAGCTGTGTCTCTGGCCCGCCCAGGACGAAAAGCCCATTTTCTGTCATGATTTTTTTTCATAGAAGTAGGACCCCACCAGATCTACGATGATACCGGATTTTGTCACAATTATCGTCATAGAAGTGTCATAAGTATGACATAATTTTTTTTCGTTCGGCCCAAAATGTCACGGATGTGTCTTTTTTTGTAGTGTTCAGATCCTGGTAAGAATAAATATGATGCTTTTCAAGGAATCCTGGGACGAAATACATAGTAAGATCATTTTGGCATTTTATCTTGCGTCCAACAAGAAGTTTTAGGTCCCCAGCATAAGCATCAAAAGCTTTTGATTTTTGGCTGGAGACCATTCCCTACAAAAGAGAGTTAATTCTTCTTAACCGCCCACATCTTAAGGGGTAGCTTAGAAGAGATGAGTCTAAGTGAAGCATCTGAGAATTTATGCTTTGGATCCCTAGCAAATAGCCTTGCAGGAGGTGAATAATACTCATAAGAATAAGAAAAATAGTTCTTGGTCTTATGAACATAGCGGTTTGATGAAACACGCTCATATTCATACGTCAAAGTATGGTTTCCCTGTAAAACATTGACGTTAGGGTGACTCTGATGAGTCCACTTTCTATATGAAGCCTTTGGACCATATGAATCCTTTGGTCTGGGGTTTGTCTTCTTCCTAGGTGGGGTCATGATGACATTTACAGGAAGATTCTCAAGACAACTTTTGGGCACCCAGATCTTCTTTAAAGGTGGCCCATTCCAGCAGTTAGTACCAATGTACCTGGCAAACACTTCACCATTCTGATTCTTAAACAGTTTATAGTCTGCGTCAAAGGATTCATCAACGATTATCAGGTTAGCACAAGTGAAGCCAGATAAGGTAGATGGATCCACTAACGGTCCCTTTGCAGCAACCCATGTGGTTTTGGGGTACTGCTCAGGCTTCCAGTCAGAACCATCAATGTTCATTTTCCTCTCGAACCCAACACCCTCTTTCCTAGGGTTTCGGTTCAGAAACTATTTCTTGAGGACATCACAAAGAGCCTGATGCCCGTTGAGGCTTTTGTACATCCATGTTTCAAGCAATGTCTTCAACCTAGCATTCTCATCAGTAATAGTAGTGGTATCCTCAAAAGAGGGGTTAGTTTCCACATCAGTAGTTGAAGACATAGCAACAGTAGCAGCAGTAGAACATTCAGCAACAGAGACAACATTATCACGCTCAAGACATTTTAAACATGCACTGGTACACGTCGGTGCTAAACAAACGGTTTTTAACCCCTTTCCGCGATGGCATTCGGAACCGTCGCCAAGTGAGTGTGGGCGGTAGTGGGGTCCTTCCCACACGACCCAGAAACCATTGGGGATATGCCCTCCTGGTACACACGGTCGACAAAATGAGGTCGTGTGCGATCGGCGAGCAGTCAAATACAGAAATACATACAGTAGTGCTAAAAAAATACAATTATACAGGAGAAATCATTTCCGGTCGTAAGTACATCCCACACAGTCAGTCACCGCTAAGCGGTTCCGTTTGTATACACATCCCACACAGTCACTCCAAGGAGAACATTTGCGCAAGGTGGCGTAATGCAAACAGTTTTGAAGAGAATGTCGTGTGTGATTGTTCATTGATCCAACATGGTTTATTCCTAGAAACTTTGTGCGTTGCCTGAGGTCATCGCCCATGGTGTTTTCTCATTAACCGTTTGCAATAGGAAAACCCAATTAGCAAGCTAATTGGCCAATTAGCAGGCTAATTGCCCTATTATTAATAATCCATTTACTAATCTAATTGACGTTCATATTAAGCACATAATATATTCCATTTCCATATTAAGGAAGTAGGATTTCATAATTGAAATACATCGGAGTACAACATGATATAGCTTCAGCACTCAGCTACCCCATTACACAACTGCACCAGTAGCAAGTGTCACATGCAACATCTAGAACCTTTCGAAATTAGCATCATAGACGGTACATAGAGAGATGCATCTCATCTGGAAAACTACTGAAGAGGAAGGCGAATATTGAGCCTTCATTCATGTTGAAGGTCTTTGCAACTTTAGGCCAGTGCCTGTGGATGATTGACCGTCCATCCTTCGACCTCTTCAGGAACACTTCAATATTGAACCGTGGGTGTTGTATGAAAACTTTCCTCGCCTCCTGACCACAGAGGTGGTTTGAGAGGTAATCATCAGTGAACCCTGAAAACAAGGATGTGCATAAATATCTTCTCTATATTGGAAACGGGGTAAATGAATAAAAAAGGCAAGGTATAATAGTTAGTACCATCTTGTAAACCTCAGTGCTTCCCATTGTTTCCCTACAACACATATAAGGTAGTTAGTCATCAGGTTAAGTAAGGGTTCGCATGCTATCAGTAAAATATGTTGATGAAAAATAAGCACATTGCAGATTCATTAGATTAATTCAAGACACATGGAAAACCCATTTATCCAAACCAAGCATGATTAAGAACTAGGAAATGTAGCACTTGTATATATTTCTCATGTATTAAGTGCAGCCAAATTCGATTTATTCCTCACATGGTATACAATAAGAGAATGCAACCACAACAATTGATAATTGCATTGTAGAATTGAACCAAGCAGTTAACTAAACACCACAACAAATGAACCAAACGTTAACTGAGCACCACATTGCACAATATATCATACTCCTAATAGAAGATCAGATAGTTAACCAAACCAAGCATGCTTAACAACTTGGAAATAGTGCACACTGGAGAACTGAACATCACATTTGCAGAATTGAACCAAGCAGTTAACTGAACACCACATTGCACGACATATAGAACATATAACACTATAGCAGAAGATTGCATGGTAAAAGTAGATAGCACAATTCACTAGAATTTGTGAAGGAAAGGCAGTAGCTAGCAATCTGAACATGGGTCCTTATAGTGAGCTAATAAGACAAGCTGATGAGGACATGACTACCTTGGATACGACCAAAAATATTGCATACATGCATATTTGTCAGGTGATTTCTAATGCAAACTATTCAATAATCTATTTATGTTATCCAGAACAAAAATACTTCATACATTTTTGTGTTTTGTCTAATTGCAGGTGTATGGGACATTTGTACAATCCACATATGAAGACAAGGGAAAAGGAGAAGTTTAGGTTGTGTTCAAAAAGTCCTCTCACGTCACTTTTGGGCCAAGAGAAGATAGAGTCCAAGTCTCTCATATTCTGGATTCAGATTCGGACTGCACAGACATACCTGACTCAAAACGCCAATAACTTTTTCATACGGACTCCGAATTGGGTGATTCTTTTTTTGTTGGAAACTAGATTTCGTGCTCTTTCCAACCCAATTGGATTCACCTTCAAATTCGTCCGGAGTGTTGAGTTACGGACGAAACAATCTGACGTTACAGCAGAATCTGAGTCAAACTACAAGCCCAAAGGTGTTGCATCACCTCCACTTGGGCCCATGAGCCTTGTACGACTTAGGGTTAGTTTTAGGCTCCCTTGGGACGTCCTCCCACCTCCTTGGCCGCCACCCCTTGCTCCTATATAAGTAGATCCATCTAGTAGCTTTTTCCTTGGGGTTTTGTTTAGATTAAAAGTTCGCCATAGCTGCAACTTCGCGTACTTCGTTTGTGTCCAACGACCAGACCAAGACGTCATAGAACCCCACCTTGATCAATAAAGCTTTCATCTTATATTCGCAATATCCCGATTGTAATCTCAATTTCTTGCTTGTTCTTCGTTTGCTCGCAGGAAACAGACCCTCGTGGTCAGGTTGATCGTGCTCCGGCGTGGTCAATAACCCTCGGAAGTTGGTTTAGCGATTGCTAAGGCGCGACGTCTTGCATGTTCGTACTCGGATTGTCAAAGTCGTCTCCACCAAATCGATAGTTATCATCTCATCGAAAGATCGGGACCCTCGCCTCTATCAAGTGGTATCAGTTTTCAGGTTGCTCGGTGAGAATTTCCAGTTTTCCTAGATTAGATTTATTTTCTTACCTATTGTCCAAGAAAAAGCCACAAAAAAGAGTTAGATCTATTCATCCTTGGTCCAAGCCAGTCTGAGCCTTTGCAATTTTCTTTTCATTGCTTGCATAGTTGAATTATCGGTTGCATCGTCGTGTCGAGTTGCTGGTCTTAGTGTCTAGTTCGTTTAGAGTTTCGAGTTCTGTTCACATTAGTCACGCCACCGCTGCATCATTATCTCTTCCGCTGTCCACCACCCATCCATCAATTTCCACCACGTGCTACCCACCATTCATTGTCATAATAATAGTTGAGATCGTTCACATCTTCACTTGATCCAATCTGCATCTTATCTAGTTTGTTTTGGAAAGAGGGAGAAAAAAAGAGAAAAAAACGAGAGAAAAAAAGAGAAAAAAAGGAGAGAAAGAAAAAAAAGTGTGAGGAAAAAAAGAGAGAAGAAAAAAAAAACAAAATTCGGATCTTTTTAGACTCAATCTTGTAGTTGAATTCGGATTGGAATCTGTTTTGTGCACTGTTCAGTAAAACAGGCATAACTTCCTCATACGAAGTCTGTTTTGCCTCCGCGAGTACTCAAACGAAATCTAGCGATGAGCCGCATCTAAATAGTTGAAGAAGCTATTTCAATATTTGGCACCTCAAAATCGGCTTCTAAATAGGTCTTTTTGCCCTCCGAAGTTCATGAACACAGCTTATTCCAGTTTTTCAGGACAGTTTTTGAATTTTTTGACTCCTCATATCAACTCAGAATTGAGTTATTCCTTTTGTGTTTGAAAGCTTGAGTCAATACCATTCTTGAAAAAAAACAAAAAAATCGGCACAAACTTTTTCAGAGGAAAGTTGGAGACAAAGTTGTTGATATATCCTGCTTGGCTGTTGTTTCACATCATTATCTTTACTGCCGTTGTGATCTTCACTTATATCTTGCTGTCCAGAGCTACTTAGTATCCTTCATTGATGCTAGTTGTGCTACGACATGACCTCATTAGTGTTCTAGGCTCGCGTCTCTAGTTCGGTCTAGCCTAGGACCAGCACAGTACCGTCGTTGAGCGTTTATTCAATATTGCATCTCTGAATTGATTATTGCTAATCTTTTGCTACCATATATAGCCAACCCAGCTCCACATATTTCTACACCATGTATACACATGTTCCCCTGGCAATTGCTTCACACAATCTTTGGAGTTATTTGACACCGCTAATTGCCTCTCACCACCTGCTGCATGGTAAGAACTTGTAAGATATTGATATTTGCTTTACTGTGAGCACTTTACAACCACATCCTAGTAGTTCATAGGAACATTATTCTTGAATTTTGGTTCTTGTTTCTACTAATCATGACAGGTTCCAGAGATAGAAGTTCTTGGATGACGGACACATCTTCACCATCACGAGAGTTGGGACAACACACACAAGCATATGGTCAGGTTATCTCTTTATCATCATTTGAGGGTAGATTTAATCCTGCTATTATCTAGCTTGGGAGCTTGAAGTAGAACAAGTTTTTAGTCACCATGATTTTTCTGAACTTGAGAGAGTACGAGCTACCATTAGAGCATTTACTGGTTTTGCTTCTGTTTGGTGGAGTGTACATTGTAATAAAAACATTGATAACCAACCCACAACTTGGAAAGTTTTGAAAGCTGTAATGAGACAACAATTTTTTCCTCCTTACTATCATCGTGAATTGCGTCGCAAATTGGAGCAATTAAAACAAGGCAGTAACACTGTTCATGCTTACTACCAAGAGTTCAAATCTTATATGCATCATTGTGACATAGAAGAATCTGAGGATGATACAATGAATAGATTTTTTGGTGGTTTGAACCATGATATTCAGGCAAGATTTCAGTATGTTTCTCGTTGCATTACTGGTATGTATGTCCGTGCTTGTACCTTTGAGAGACAGATACAGGAGGATGCATTGGGTGACTACAACAACTACTATTCCAGTTCATGCTCACCATCACCGGTTGGTTACTCCACTATTGCACCTACTAGAGCAGCCCCACCTCGGATTGTGAGCGCAATATCATCTCAAGAGTATGGTACATTGTCAACGTCCGTACCTACATCAGCTAAATCTCTGCAAGGTAACAGTAAAGGTATTGATGATATAACTTCACATGAGAATGAAGCATGCCTAGTTAACTTGAATGCATCATGTGTTGAGTTACCTGTTGATTTGAGCACACCACCTATTTTAGAGACTCTTGTTACTGTCATGAATGCGTCATGTGATCAAACAACTGAAATATCAACAATTTTGAGTGCACCCATTGAATTAACTGTTGATGCAAAAGAACCAATGTTTAATCATTTTGATATGACCTCTAATCTTGATGATGATTCTGTGTCCAATGACTTATTGCATGTTTGCTTATTTAAGCATGTTGTAGCATGTAAATTTGATGCAAGTAAGGTTTATTCATCGAAGTTAGGATGGTTTAATGATGAACATTGCCAATCTTTTGAAGAGAATAAGAGCTTCACTTATATGTGCAAACTGAGTTCCAATATTTTCATGCCTTCTACTTCTTGTGATAATTTTTTGGCTTTAGATTTTATGAACAATGAAAGTTACTCATGTATACATGTGACATATGTGCAAAAATCAAGGGAAGTTAAAATGGATGACATATACATATACAACATGTACACCTTGTCTCTTTTGTTAGCCACATTTCAGATTAAGCAATGCCGAGGACGGCTTTGTTTTCAAAAAGGGGAGGATGACGAGGACATGAATACCTTGGATACGACCAAAAATATTGCATACATGCATATTTGTCAGGTGATTTCTAATGCAAACTATTCAATAATCTATTTATGTTATCCAGAACAAAAATACTTCACACACTTTTGTGTTTTGTCTAATTGCAGGTGTATGGGACATTTGTACAATCCACATATGAAGACAAGGGAAAAGGAGAAGTTTAGGTTGTGTTCAAAAAGTCCTCTCACGTCACTTTTGGGCCAAGAGAAGATAGAGTCCAAGTCTCTCACGTTCTGGATTCAGATTCGGACTGCACAGACATACCTGACTCAAAATGCTAACAACTTTTTCATACGGACTCCGAATTGGGTGATTCTTTTTTTTTTTGGAAACTAGATTTCGTGCTCTTTCCAACCCAATTGGATTCACCTTCAAATTCGTCTGGAGCGTTGAGTTACGGACGAAACAATCTGACGTTACAGCAGAATCTGAGTCAAACTACAAGCCCAAAGGTGTTGCATCACCTCCACTTGGGCCCATGAGCCTTGTACGACTTAGGGTTAGTTTTAGGCTCCCTTGAGACGTCCTCCCACCTCCTTGGCCGCCACCCCTTGCTCCTATATAAGCAGATCCATCTAGTAGCTTTTTTCTTGGGGTTTTGTTTAGATTAAAAGTTCGCCATAACTGCAACTTCGCGTACTTCGTTTGTGTCCAACGACCAGACCAAGACGTCACAGAACCCCACCTTGATCAATAAAGCTTTCATCTTATATTCGCAATATCCCGATTGCAATCTCAGTTTCTTGCTTGTTATTCATTTGCTCGCAGGAAACAGACCCTCGTGGTCAGGTTGATCGTGCTCCGGCGTGGTCAATAACCCTCGGAAGTTGGTTTAGCGATTGCTAAGGCGCGACGTCTCGCACGTTCATAGTCGGATCATCAAGGTCGACTCCCACAGAAAACGATAGCCACCATCTCATCAAAACATCGGGACACCTTAGCCTCTATCACAAGCTACTCCTCGTTGTCGAAGATATCGATCACGATTGGCTGCTTGGACATGGAAGAGGGTGAGGCCTCCGCATCGTGGGTGCCCTCGTTGTAGTGGTGAGTTGCCTGAGCCGCTCCGGGCACCAACCTGCTGGCTCTCAAGATGAGGTAAGCATGTGCGCGCTGAGAAAACACCTCGTAGTCTTCGTCGAAGGCACCAACGGTGGCCTCGAGAAAACGCTACGAACTGTCGTTTAAAGCAGCCAACCGCGTCGTGGCATCCGTGCGCGAGGCGTCAATGGTGGCCTCGATGGTGAGGTTCTCCTCCAAGATCTAGGGGTCGGCACGAATGGCAGCCATCGTGACCTCATCCGTGCGTGCGGCCGCGATTTGCTTCTCCGCTGCCAAATGCTCCTTGAGGTCCTGACTATACTGCATGCACCATGGCTTAGGCCGGCACTTATTTGGTGGAGGGGTTAGTGATTTGGATGGAAGGTGTCGTGCTCACGCCGGCGGTCGAGGCATGTCAGATGTGGAGGGAGGAGGAGGATGGGGGTCGGGTGTGGATTACCTGCCTGGATAGGCGAGGCCGAGCAGCGTGAAGGAGGGTCGCCGGCGAGGAGGCGGTGCTGCAAGCAAGGAGTGAAGGTTTCAACTTGGAAAGGAAGGCGGAAACAGGGGGAATGTGGCTTTTGGTAAGGGGGAGGGGCGGGGAGGTAGATATTTCCGTGGAAGCCGTAAATTTAGAATCGCTTTAGTGAAAAAACTGGCGCGCAAAGTGTCATCAGACACGGTCCCTTATTCAGAGCGGGTTGTGGACTGTAACCGTCGCACCTTCTTGCGTAAGCCATATGCGTACTATACTCCGACGATGCTTCAAGATATTTTGTGCTGCATCTCGCACGGTTAGTTATAATAAACTCTGTGGGATCTACTTGATTTTTCGTCTTGATTTGAATTACATAATGGGATCACAGCGGCCATGGACGGTGTTTGAATTGCTAGACCTTTTATCTGCAGTGATCATAAAAGAATTGGAATTATTCAGGGATTGTTTGATCATTTTTATGCATTAACTGAGTTTTCAATGCATATATGTGCATAATTCAAATTTGAACTACATGCACATTGTCCAATGCATATAAATTGGTTGAAAAATCAAATCTTTGTCCTTGGGTGCATGCTTAGGTCCCATGCAAGAAATGGGAAATGAATGCCAAACACCCTGCCACCGTCACTCGGTTGCAAACATTGAGATACCTGGTTTTTAAATTCTAGTAAATCCAAAACTCGTCTGAAATTCATGAAACTTGGCATGCTATCATGGAGTGGCATCAACATGTCTTGGTAATTTTTTGTCCCATTTGGGGCAGGTTTGGGTATATGCTTCTCACAAACCAGAGCTTCTCACAACAATCATGATGGTTTCGGTAGGGAACGCCCCACCTTTGGCGATGAAACAATATCCATTGCCTCTTATTGCTTTCAAATTTTTTTCTTGTGTCAACATAGAACAACAGGAGTGTTGTGTTACTTTTGTGATTTTTCGGGGTTCGTTTGGACATTTTTATGCATTAACTGAGTTTTCAATGCATTTATATGCATAATTCAAATTTGAACTACATGCACATTCTCCAGTGCATATAAATTGGTTGAAAATCAAATCTTTTGTCCTTGGGAGCATGCTTAAGTCCCATGCAAGAAATGGGAATGAATGTAAAACACCCTGCCACCGTCACTCGGCCGCAAATATTGAGATACCTGGTTTTTAAATTCTAGTAAATCCAAAACTCGTCTAAAATTCATTAAACTTGGCCTGCTATCATGGAGCGGCATCACCATGTCCTGGTAATTTTTTATCTCATTTGGGGCAGGTTTGGATATATGCTTCTCCCAAACCAGAGCTTCTCACAACAAGCATGATGGTTTCGGTAGGGAACGCCCCACCTTTGGGGACGAAATGATATCCATTTCCTCTTATTGCTTTCAAAAAAATTCTCGTGTCAACATAGAACAAAAGGAGTGTTGTGTTATTTTTTGTGATTTTCTAGGTTCATTTGGACATTTTTATGCATTAACTGAGTTTTCAATGCATTTATGTGCATAATTCAAATTTGAACTACATGCACATTCTCCAGTGCATATAAATTGGTTTAAAAATCAAATCTTTTGTCCTTGGGTGCATGCTTAGGTCCCACGCAAGAAATGGGAATGAGTGTCAAACACCCTGCCACTGTCACTCAGCCGCGGACATTGAGATACCTGGTTTTTAATTCTAGTAAATCCAAAACTCGTCTGAAATTCATAAAACTTGGCATGCTATCATGGAGCGGCATCAACATGTCGTGGTAAATTTTTTTGTCCCATTTGGGGCAGGTTTGGTATATGCTTCTCACAGACGAGAGCTTCTCACAACAAGCATGATGGTTGGTAGGGAACGCCCCACCTTTGGGGATGAAACAATATCCATTGCCTCTTATTGCTTTCAAAAAATTTCTCATGTCAAGATAGAACAATAGGAGCGTTGTGTTATTTTTTAATTTTTCGGGGTTCATTTGGACATTTTTATGCATTAACTGAGTTTTCAATGCAGTTATGTGCATAATTCAAATTTGAACTACATGCACATGCTCCAGTGCATATAAATTGGTTGGAAAATCACATATGTGTCCTTGGGTGCATGCTTAGGTCCCATGCAAGAAATGGGAATGAATTTCAAACACCAGGGCACCATTGATTGCCTGCAAAACATTGAGATGCATGGTTTTTAAATTCTAGTAAATCCAAAACTCGTCTGAAATTCATGAAATTTGGCATGCTATCATGGAGCAGCATCAACATGCCATGGTAAATTTTTTGTCCCATTTGGGGCATGTTTGGATATATGCTTCTCACAAACCAGAGCTTGTCACAACAAGCATGATGGTTTCGGTAGGGAACGCCTCACCTTTGGGGATGAAACGATATCCAATTTCTCTTATTGCTTTCAAATTTTTCCTACTGTCAACGTAGAACAATAGGAGTGTTGTGTTAGTTTTTGTGATTTTTCGGGGCTCATTTGGACATTTTTATGCATTAAATGAGTTTTCAATGCATATATGTGCATAATTCAAATATGAACTACATGCACTTGCTCCAGTGCATATCAATTGGTTGAAAAATCAAATCTTTGTCCTTGGTGCATGCTTTGGTGACATGCAAGAAATGGGAATGAATGTCAAACACCCTGCCACCGTCACTTGTCCGCAAACATTGAGATACCTTGTTTTTAAATTCTAGTAAATCCAAAACTCGTCTGAAATTCATGAAACTTGGCATGCTATCATGGAGCGGCATCAACATGGCGTGGTAAATTTTTTGTCCCATTTGGGGCAGGTTTGGGTATATGCTTCTCACAAGCCAGAGCTTCTCACAACAAGCATGATGGTTTTGATAGGGAACGCCCCACCTTTGGGGACGAAATGATATCCACTGCGTCTTATTGCTTTCAAATTTTTTCTCGTGTCAACATAGAACAACAGGTGTGTTGTGTCAATTTTTGTGTTTTTTCATGGTTTGTTTTGACATTTTTATGCATTAGCTGAGTTTTCAACGCATTTATGTGCATAATTCAAATTTGAACTACAAGCACATGCTCCACTGCATATAAATTGGTTGAAAAATCAAATCTGTGTCCTTGGTGCATGCAAGAAATGGGAATGAATTTCAAACACCAGGGCACCGTTGATTGCCGGCAAAACGTTGAGATACTTTGTTTTTAAATTCTAGTAAATCTAAAACTCATATGAAATTCATGAAACTTGGCATGCTATCATAGAAGGGCACCCGACATACTGTGGTATTTTTCGTGTCCATTTTGAGAGAAGGCACACTCGAATAACGACAGCCAACAAAGGCATTTTGAAAAAATAGCTGCCACTTTAATATCTCAAATGCTTGTATAATTCAAACCATGCGCGTTCTGTTAACCATTCACGTGACGCCACGTGTCTTGGTTTTAGTAGCTATAGGAGGTGCCGTGTGGACAGCCGCTTGACTGAACGGGAGGCGTACGAGCACAATCCAGTGTGCAGGCTCACCGGGAAGCGTACAAGCTATTCAACGTAGGATCTGTGCATCTCTTCAACGCAAACGGTTCAGATTACGGTATGCAAATTAAAGCCAGACTTCGGCGCTAAGCCAAGAGACACTATGATTTGTCAAAAGCAGCTAAAAATCAATAGCACTATCTATTTTTTGCAAGTAAAATTCAGTAATTAAGCATAGATTTCATTCATACTAGAGAATAAGCAGTCGTTCTCACCAGGAAGAGAGACAACCTTGGACCGCCACCCACCTCGCTCCCACTAGTCTATATTAATGGCACCGCCGAGCAGCCGCACCCCCCATCCTCGCCACACACACAATTCCTCTATCTTCGCCCGCATCCTCGACGCCGCTCTGAGTCCACAAAGCCGTCTGTGTATGAGGATGTCGCCGAAGCGCCCCATCAGAGGGAGTGGCGACGCCGGGGCTGCTGAAGCACCGGACCATGGTGTGAATATGGAGATAGAGGTTTCCGTCGCCGCCGATGAGGTGGAGAACGAGGCTGCCAACAAGCGGAGGCGGGTTGAGAAAGAACCGCAAGCGACTCCAGCAGGCCTAGACTTCATCGACAACCTCGCCGATGATATGTTGATAGTCATCATATCCCTCCTCCCAATCAAATATCGGGCGAGGACAACCGCCCTTTCCCGGCGGTGGCGCACCCTATGGCTCCGCACCCCTGTCGACCTCCTCGACGCCCACAAGCTCTGCCATGGTTATCGCCAAAGCTTGGATGTGTTCTCCCAGATCCTCGATAGTCATGATGGCCCAATCAAAGGCCTTATCACGGGCAATTTCCATTCCAATGGCAAGGACTGAGCCAAGCTTGACGAGTGGTTATGATCCCCCGCCATAGATCAACTTGAGAAGCTAAGTTATAATGATGGGCATATGCACTTGCTGCCAACATCCGTGCTCTGCTTCGCGCCCACGTTGCGCGTCACCAAGTTCATGAACTGCCATCCCCCTCTTAATGACGCGCCCGCTCTTTTTCTACCATGACTAAAGCACCTCGAGCTCGTCGCCGTCCGCATCCCAAAGGATGACATGGAGCGCGTGCTCCGCGGCTGTACTGCACTCGACTTCCTTCGTCTTCAGGCGATGAATTGGTCGAGTACCTTGCACATCACCTCCAGGACTCTCCAGACTATTTATGTGTGTTGCTGGTGCTGCAACGAGATATCACAAAAGGTGGACCAAAATATGGTCATCCAGGACACACCTTCACTTGAGAGATTACTTGTAGTTGATCAACAAGGTCAAACAAGAATCATTGTCATTTCTGCGCCGAAATTGAAAGTGGTGGGCTACTCATCTGTCAAATACTACAACTTTCAGGTACAACAGTCGCCTTATATACCTCTCCTTCTTGATATCAACATTATTTCTAGTTTTGAAGATGTATGTTCGTCTGTCATCCAACAAAGCTCCACTCAGACTCTGGGCACAGTGAATGTCTTGGCACTAGAATCTGTCGGCCCCAACCTGGACCAAGTTGTCAGTTGCCTAAGTTGCTTTCCGTGCCTGAAGAAGCTATATATAGAGGTGATGTTCCTTTCTTGTTAAATGTTAACCATAAGGGAGTTCAATTTTTTGCACCTTTTCCCAAGTTTACATGACAATGTACTACGATTTCTGAAGGAGTTTTGGAGGATTTTAGGACATACACCCCCACCCCATATTGGTTGCTTCATTCATATGGTTAAAATCGTCCATAAGCATTTATCCTTTGGATTCATCTGTACTAGTTTTCTTACGAATTTTTTCATCCAATCCAACATCTAGTGAAGAAGGCTACATGTTTCTAGATTGTAATAAAATGCCCATGTTAATCATGCCAGATCGAAGATGGCACGTTGGTGCATTTTACAAATCCTGCAAACCAAATGGGTGTGTAGCAGTGTTCCAAACCAGGGCCGGTCCTGAGATTTCGGGGGCTCGGGGCGAAACCAAAATCAGGGGCCTTATATATTACCTTATTTTATTTCTAACTTTGTAGATGTAAAGGTTTCAATGACAATATGAATATCAATCTTAGTCAATAATTTCTTTTTCAATGTGTAAATTTGCCAAACCGAATCTATCTTGGGACATTTACGGACCTCGCATCATTTTTGTCAATATATATCTATTTATAAGATGCACATGCTTCTTATAGTAGGACAAAAACAATCGCATAAAGGAAGCATACCTGGGCCATTATCAAAACATCCACTGCCTCCTTATACATGTTCTTTTCATAAGACTTCTTTGGTATCTCATGAAGCACAAAAACCATCTTCAAAGCTTAATACGGATAATGGGTTAACTTTCGTAAGCAATATGAGAAATGAACAGAAGATTCATTGTATTAGTTGTACCATATGCAGATACAAAAGCATCATTTTGTCTCCACTTTGATCCTGAATTCCTGATCCAAAAATCCAAATTGAAATCTTCTATATGGGAGGGACCATCTGAATGCCTTGGAGACAGTCATAATTTTTGAATCGAAGCAAAAATCCTACTCATGGGGACTACAATTTTTTCAGCGTAGAGCAAGAAATGGCAGAAATCTCAAAATCAATACGAACTGACAGGATTCAATCCAAAAAAGAGAAAAGGGATCCCTACCTACTAGGGTGTGAAGACGAGCCTGCAGATTTATCCTCCATCTTGGCCGCGGCGGCGGCATCGGTGGCGATGGATTTGGGGACTAGAGATTGACGTGATCGTTTGGCTGAAAAAATGATACGTGGGTGCGCTGTATGTACTTGACTAGCCCATGGGCAACATGCATGCCATATACACATACGTACCTAACTAGCCCATGGGCAACATGCATGCCCGGGAGGGGGCCCCTCGACTTCAGGGGCCCGGGGCGGTCGCCCCCCTGCCCCTCCCCAAGGCCGGCCCTGTTCTAAACTGCATTTAGGCACTAACACATTCTCTTCTTTTGCAGATAATAATAGGCCCGTGGTGGATAATGTTTATAACGACAATCACATCGAATTCCTAGATTTGCATCTCTCAAATATTACTTTGAACGCCGACTGAGCGACCTTACCGGAGATTACACTCGCCAGGTTCTTTCTTGCCAGAGCAAAGGTGCTGATGGTACTGAGGTTGAACACGCATTTAATTAGGAAAGATCAATGGTATGATTATCAGAGCCGACGGGTACTGCGGAATGGAAATGCCTCCAAAAATGCCAATATTCGTATTGGAAGAGCATATGGCACAGCAATAGGAAGTCATTCTGTCAAACCCATACATGACTTGTCAGTGGCTGATCCCTTTTCAGAAATGACGTGGTTTGCAATGTTTGAATTTGGGCGTTGTAATCTTTGAATTAGAACCTTGCAATATTTATGGTATTTGTTATATTGAACCATTTCTGTTCTCTTGTCTCAACGCAAACAGTTCATCCGAGTGAACCGCATGTCGTATATCACACACACCATGATCTGGCTGACCAGTTCTTTTGTGTTGCCTAATCACAAACAGTTCATCCGAGTGAACTGTATGCTGTACATCGCACACACATTGATCTGGCTGACCATTTCTTTTTTGTTGCCTAATCACAAACTGTTCATCCGAGTGAATCATATGTTGTACATCACACACACCTTCATCTGGCTGCCCATTTCTTTTGTTCCTCGTCATCGAAAATGGTTAATTCAACTGAACCGTATGCCCTGAAACGCACACACAACTAAAATATGAACCTGTTTGATGTATCCTCCATCGCAAACGTTTTGCACCTTTTTGAAAGTTTTTTACACCACCGTTTGCGATTATTGCATCACACACAGTTTCGTCGAAGGGTCTCTGATCGTAGTGTCATGTTAGCAGCATCCTGTAGTAGTGATGGTGGCTCAAAGTCTTCCAGAGCGGTACTGATCTGTTGAGCGCCGAAGTGACTCATTCTCCTTTTGAAGATCTTCATGAGACGCTCTCAGGTTCTCAAGTTCTTGCTTCCTTTGAAGATAATCATATGAAAGCTTCTCATGAGTAGCTGAGAGTGTTTCATGATGACTATCAAGTTCTTCGTACTTAACATGAAGATTTTTAATGTCTTCAATTAAGGATTGAGTTCGAGTCATTTCCGCGTCCAACAGGTCATCGCTTTTGTCTAGCAACTTTTGAATGTGTTCCATAGCACTTTGTTGTTCTGTTGCAATTTTAGCAAGTCTTTTGTAGCTAGGTTTAGATTCACATTCAGATTCATCTTCACTAGATGTTTGAAAGTAAGCATCGCGAGAGTTTACCTTGGCACCACGTGTCATGAAGCAGTAGGTAGGAGAAGATGGCTCAGGTTCGGGAGTCATTATTTTGAGAGACTCCTTGAATTTGAGGAACCATGGGTCATGACATGTTCGATGACCTTCATAGACATCAGAGATCTGGTCCCATATAAGCTTTGCATTGCAGAGATGCATGACGCACCTGAACTTGTCTCTTGACAGACAGGAGCATATAACAGCCTTCACCTTCGTATCCAGAAAAGTGTATTTCTGAATATCGCCAGCACGCGCCATCTTGCATAAATCGGTGAGACCAATCTCCATACCAGTCCAAAGCTCATTGTCACAAGAAGGCGCTTCCTCATCATAGCCTTCTATCGGGGATAATCATGACCATCGAAAATGGGGCACGCAACAGAGACCTTGATTGTCCCTGCACTTGACATAACTAAAACTCCAGGTGGTTAAACCGAATCACACAGAACAAGGGAGCACCTTGCTCTGATATCAATTGAAAGTGCTAGTTATTGACTAGAGGGGGTGAATAGGCGATTTTTATGAAAGTCTTCAAAAACACGGGGTCTTTGAAGAGAATCAATAGAAATGAACCTATTGATATGCAGCGGAAGGTAGACTACACTAGAGAAGCCATAGTCACGTAGGCAACAAAGTGCGAGCACGAAGACTATCAGCAGCTAGGTAGTATGGATCAGGATGGAAGACAATCTGAAGCCAAACAGTAAACAGTCTTCACTCAGTGAAGTGAATCAGATCATACAGGAGAACAATGACTTCATGAAGACAAACTGTGAGTAAAGATAAAGTGAAGGATAGATCCAATTGCTTGGTGAAGACAAGGATTTGGTAGACAAGTTCCAGTTGCTGTGACAACTGTATGTCTGGTTAGGGAGGCTAAGATTTAACTCAGAAGACCGCGTCTTCACCTTATTCCCCTTGAGCTAAGGACACCCAGTCCTCGCCCAATCACTCTGGTAAGTCTTCAAGGTAGACTTCCAAACCTTCACAGACTTACAAGGACCAGATTTTTCCTCATAAGCGTCTGGATTGTGATGCTCTGGCTGGGCTGCCATGCCTCGAAGAGGCCCTTGATTGTTTTTGGGATGTTGGGCTACTACTGTTTGTGACTGACAAGGAGCACTAGAATGAAGAACTTCTGCTCCAGTTCTATGCAACATTGCACATTCGAGGCTACAACAGGGATCCGAAGACTTGGGTCCTTGAGTGGATGACAGGAGATATTCATCACGAAGCCAAAGCTCAGGATCTCATTGAGCTTACCTCCCTGCCCACTCCAGGTGAGTTGTACAAACCTGGTTGTCAGCTTCAACGGATCGAACTACAAGGCATCTTTTAGAAGCCAGAGCCCAACATGAGCCAAATGTTGAGCATGATGAAGCCATTTCCCCAAGACGCCGAATAACCCAAGGAGTTCTTTGTTAAGGACCTTGAGTACTTGCCACGCACAGTCTATCATATTCTGAGCCGTACTCTCTTGCAAATCAAAGGAAACTCTTCTGAAGCTAAACTCAAAGGCGCCATGAAGACATTGGTTACCTATATCATCAATGACATCAGATTAAACACTCAGGATTTCTTCATCCGACAACTTGCTGCTTCTTGGATTGATCTTTTTGGCCTGAAATTTTAT
The DNA here is from genome assembly GCF_002162155.2 of Triticum dicoccoides. Classification (NCBI taxonomy): domain Eukaryota; kingdom Viridiplantae; phylum Streptophyta; class Magnoliopsida; order Poales; family Poaceae; genus Triticum; species Triticum dicoccoides. The sequence goes on along the minus strand of NC_041388.1, from coordinate 465,200,058 downwards.
GCTCCATGGGTGATGCACTTGATCAAGCTTCATTCAACCATCGACTATCAACCTTCAGCGCGCAACCACATTGTATTTCTGCCTGATGTTGATATGTCCATTGAAGCCATCTACCGCGAGCTAGCAAAGAAGCCACTCCACCTTTAGAATGCAGAATTCCAAAGCCCCCCCTGCCTATTGAAGGGATTCATGTGCCAAATGCTGCAACTCCTGCTTATCCTTTGGCTGGTAACTTGCATATGCCGCATCGAGCCAACACTGAAGCCACTGCCAACACCATTGCTCAAAGGCCTCAAAAGCGTCCTCGTGTCTTCAACGACCGTGAGCTTCTGGTGTCTTTACATCAAAAGCAGGATAGGCATCATGACTAGCTGAAGCGTCAGATGCAGAGTCTCTTGGTGGATGTTAATCGCATTCACAACTTGGCCACTAGGAACTCTTTCGTTTCACATGAAGCCTGTCGGCGGTCCTGGAAGAGCCTCACATTGCTCTGCTTTGGAGATGATCTTTGCGAAGATGGCTTCATAGAGAGCTTCAAGTTTGACTCCAGGCCTCCACAATCTGCAAGCTGGCATCGCACACCTTCCATTGAAGATTCAGAACATTCGTCTTCGGCTGCAACTATTGTTGCGAGAGTCATTAATGAAGAAGATGATGCCACTTCACCAACTCTGGCTACACTACACCATGATTCTGAGTCAGGCCCTTATGCACCACCAAACTCCAACGTCGACCCTGCTCCATCTTCTACTACAACTGGGAACGAGTAGATCCTCTATGTCTTCAAACCTTTTTGGTCATTACTGACAAAAGAGGGAGAAGCATATGAGGTTGATAGTCTTCAAGTGGGTCCATATGGGGTGGTTGCATTATTTTTTCTAAGTTCTTACAACTCTCGTTTTGAAACTATTTGGCTCTTGAGATGTAACACTTAAACTTGATGGTCGTCTGCTACTTTTGCTGCTACTTTGTGATGCGATGATAAATTCCGCATGAAGTCATTCTGCAGACGCCCATTTTTCATTATGCATGTCATTATCTTCATTATTTTTATATATGCATGATGAATTGTCTTCGTAAGTTGAAGAGGATCTCCACTAAGTAAATCCTTCCATGTGCATTTGCATTCAAAAGCAAACTACTTATATGCACATCTTTAGGGGGAGCCTTTTGCAACTTATGAAGACAATGACCTTGATCTTTAACTTTCACATACTTTTATCCCCCTTGAAAACTCTTCTAGTGCCACCCCTAGTTGGTTTTGGAGTATTGACGGCAAACTTGATTGAGGGACTAATGTGTTTGTGAGAATTGCAGGATAACACAGGTAGTACTCCCTTATTGATTCGGTTTACCTACCAAAGATGACCCCTAAAAATGTGTGAAGACATTGAAGACAATGGTGGTTCGTGAAGACATTCACGATGAAGATTATGACATGTGAAGACATTCACTTGAAGAGTATGGAGTGCGAAGACATAGTTGTTTCGTAGTTTCCTTTTCTTCCTTTCTGAGTCATAGGAACCACCGTACTGTTAAGTGGGGTCCAAGTTAACAAAGTCAGAGTGACTGATGTGATGCTCAACATAAATCTTATGTCTTCGAGCGAAGACAATGAGAGCAAATCTTATCCACAGCTGGATGAGTCAGCTTTGCTTGTAGCCCAAGTAAAGTTGTTGTGTGTGTTCGAAATCCGACCATTGGACACGTGTCGGTTCCTTAGTGACCCAGGGTCATTTCAGACATATCAGGTCGGGTTGCCTCCTGGCTATAAATAGCCCACCCCTACACCATGAATTGGTGGCTGCTCAGAGTCAGAGAGAGATCCTTGCAAGGACAAAGCCCAAAACACCCAGAGCCAAAGAGTGTGAGGCATCACTGAAGTCTTTCTGTCCGTGTGACCTGAAGACTTGTTACACTTGAGGACTATGAATCCCCTAGCCGGTTAGGTGTCGCGTTCTGAGCATCCAAGAGTCATTGTGGATCGCCGGTGAAGGAAGTCTGTGAAGGTTTGGAAGTCTACCTTGAAGACTTACCAGAGTGATTGGGCGAGGACTGGGTGTCCTTAGCTCAAGGGGAATAAGGTGAAGACGCGGTCTTCCGAGTTAAAATTCAGCCTCCCTGATGTCGCTTGAAGCTACGTCAGTATTTCCCCAAAGAGGAAGGGATGATCCAGCACAACGGCGGTAGGTATTTCCCTCAGATATGAAACCAAGGTTATCGAACCAGTAGGAGAACCAAGCAGCACAATGTAATCAGCCCCTACACACAAATAACAACCACTCGCAACCCGACGTGTTAAAGGGGTTGTCTATCCCTTTTGGGTAACGGCGCCAGAAATGGTGTGTTGATGGGGGAGAGTTGTAAATATTGATAGATCAAATACCAAATAAAATAAATTGCGGCAAGATATTTTTGGGTTTTTTTAATAGATCTGAAAATAAAAGCAAATAAAAAGAGATCGCGAAGGCAAATAATATGAAAAAGAGACCCGGGGCCGTAGGTTTCACTAGTGGTTTCTCTCGAGAAAAATAGCAAAGCGGTGGGTGAACAAATTACTGTTGGGCAATTGATAGAACCTCAAATAATTATGAAGATATCCAGGCAATGATCATTACATAGGCATCACGTCCAACATTAGTAGACGGACTCCTGCCTGCATTTACTACTATTACTCCACACATCAACCGCTATCCAGCATGCATCTAGTGTATTAAGTTCATGGAAAAATGGAGTAATGCAATAAGAATGATGACATGATGTAGAAGAGATCCGTTTATCTATGGCGATAGATATAGATCCCATCTTTTTATCCTTAATAGCAATGATACATACATGTCGGTACCCTTTCTATCACTGGGATCAAGCACCGGAAGATCGAACCCACTACTGGGCACCTCTTCCCATTGTAAGATAAATAGATCAAGTTGGCCAAACAAAACCCAAATATTGGAGTAGAAATATGAGGCTATAAGAGACCATGCATAAAAGAGATCAAAGAAACTCAAATACTTTCATTGATATAAAAAGATAGATCTGATCATAAACTCAAAGTTCATCAATCCCAACAGACACACCGCAAAAGAGTTACATCATATGGATCTCCAAGAGTTACATCTAGCTACTAACTACGGACCCGAAGGTCTACAAAGAACTACTCACACATCATCGGAGAGGCACCAATGGAAGTGGTGAACCCCTCCGTGATGGTGTCTAGATTGGATCTGGTAGTTCTGGACTCTGTGGTGGCTGGATGAATATTTCGTCGACTCCCCTAGGGTTCTGGTATTTTTGGGGTATTTATAGAGCAAAGAGGCGGTCCGGGGGGCACCCGAGGTGGGTACAACCCACCAGGGCGTGCCTGGGCCTCCTACTGCGCCCTGGTGGGTTGTCCCCTCCTCGAGACTCCCCCCAGGTGCAACCAGGGCCCAATATCTTCCATCTGGTCTATAAAAAATCTCCGTAAAGTTTTGTGGTATTTGGACTCCGTTTTATATTGATTTTCTGCAATGTAAAAAACAACAACTGGCACTTGGCACTATGTCAATAGGTTAGTACCAAAAATGATATAAAATGACTATATATGATTATAAAACATCCAAGATTGATAATAAAACAACATGGAATAATCAAAAGTTATAGATACATTGGAGACGTATCACTCCCTAACCAGATGTACAGTTGTCACAGCAACTGGAACTGCTCTACCAAATCCTTGTCTTCACCAAGCAACTGGTTCTATCCCCCACTTCCCTTTACTTTACAGTTTGTCTTCGTGAAGTCATTGCTTGCTTGTCTGATCTGTTTGTCTTCACTGAGTGAAGTCCATTTACTGTTTGGCTTCATACTGTCTTCCATCCTGATCCATACTACCTAGCTGCCGATAGTCTTCGCGCTTTCACTACATTGATTACTTGACTGTGGCTTGTCTAGTGTAGTCTATCTTCCGTTGCATATCAATAGGTTCATTTCTACTGTTTGTCTTCAAAGACCTCGTGTTTTGAAGACTTTCATAAAAATTGCCTATTCACCCCCCTCTAGTCGATAACTAGCACTTTTAGACACAATAGTTAAATGGCCGCTGTAATGAATGGGGGCCGGTCTGCCTGTAATCACCACCTCTTGTCACAACATTCATAGCGGAGGATTCCAGTGCACGCTTGACGAAACCACACCGCACGCGTTTAGTTTGACCACGTGTGGGCTCGAAGAGGCGCCAAATGTATCGTCGGTGAGCTTGTTCCCGCGCTACCGCACAGTTTACCGTGCAAGCTTCCCGCCTGGCTAGTTTGGCCACGCGTCGGCTAGAAGAGGGAAAAATTGTGGGTGTTTATTAACAAAATGCTTTGTAAAAACGAAGTGTGTGGAATGACTTCGGTCATAAGTTTACCCATCAGTGATGAGGTCAAAGTTACACAGAAGGGTGATGATGGACACTCGAGTGCGATAATTGTTTCTGCGCTCTACAGGGCACACGGTTGAAGAAGCCAACTATGTGCAATAATGTCGAAGGTCGCAGTCGAGTTAGCTATACAGATCATGTGCTCTAAGATCGACAAGGTAAACAGATTCGAGAATGGTTAATAAAATGTAAGACCATTGCATATTAAGGTCAAAATAGTGCTACCAATATACGAATCTCATACGATGCCATTTCACCGATTGTAGCACAAAAGCTCAAAATATTACAAGGTTGAAATTCCAGAGTTATATGGCTCAAATTTGAGGATTACAAGGTTCAAACTGATATTAGAAATGAAATTCAGGTCATCAGTTGCAAACGCTCGCTCTGATCCGCTGAACATGGATATCAGAGAGGTTCAAACTAATATTACCACTTCTAAGTCTGGTTTTGAAACCTCATAATTTTTGCAAAGGGGTCAGCCACTAAGAAGTCATGTATGGGGTTGACACGTTGACTTCTGATTACTCTGTCGTCTGAAGTTCCAAAATGAAATTCAGCATTTTCAGCGCCAATTCCATTCTGCCGCAAGCGCAGGCGCATATCAACAAACCATTCATTTTTGCAAAATAAATGTAGGGAGAACCTCATTACCTTCAGCACCCTTGCTCTGGAAACAAAGAACCTGCCGAATACTCTGTGATATGAAGTTCCAAAATGAAATTTAGCATTTTCAGCGCCTATTCCATTCTGCCGCAGGCGCGGGCGCTAATCAACAAACCATTCATTTTTGTGAAATAAATGTAGGGCAAACCTAATTACCTTCAGCACACTTGCTCTGACAACAAAGAACCTGGCGAATATAATCTCCGGTAAGGTCCCTCGGTAGGAGTTCAAAGTAATTTCTAAGAGATGCGGATCTAGGCATTCGACGTGATTCTTAGTTTGTATCACATTATCCACCACTGGGCCTAATCTTATCTGCAAAAAGAAGAAAACGTGTTAGTGCCTACATGCAGTTTTGAACACTACTACATGTCTATTTGGTTCGCAGGATTTGTAAAATGCACTAACATGCCATCTTTGATCTGACATGATTAACATGGGCATTTGATTGCATTCTAGAAAAATGTAGCCTTCTTCACAAGAGGTTGGAGTGGATGAAAAGTTCCCTAAGAAAACTAGTACAGATGAATCCAAAGGATAAATCCTTATGTATTGTAACCATATGGATCAAGCAACCAATATGGGGGGGCATGTATGTACTGAAATCCTCCAAAAGAATCCTTCGGAAATCATAGTACATTGTCATTGTAAACTTGGAAAAAGGTGTCACAAATTGAACTCCCTTATGGTTAACATTTAACATGAAAGGAACATCACCTCGATATATGCTTATCTAGGCATAAAAAGCATCTCAGGAAACTGACAACTTGCTCCAGGTTGGGGCTGATAGATTCTAGTGCCAAGACCTTCATTGTGCGCAATTTCGGGGTCAAGCTTGTCAGAATCATTTTCTGGATGACAGACAAGCAAACATCTTCAAAATTAGAAATAATGTTAATTTGTAGGAGAGGTAGAAGGCGGTTATTGTACCTGAACGGGTGTGGATCCAATAACAAGTTCAGAGTATTTGTGAGACGAGTAGCCCACCACTGTCAATTTCGGCACAGAAATGACATTGATTCTTCTTGGACCTTCTTGATCAACTACAAGTAATATCTCAAGTGCAGGTGTGTCCTCAATGACCATACCGTGGTACACATCTTGTGATGTCTTCCTGCCGCACCAGGAACACACATAAATAGTCCGGAGAGTCATGGAGGTGATGTGGAAGCTACTCAACCCATTGATCGCCTGAAGACAAAGGTACTCGAGTGCAGTACAGCCACGGAGCGGGCACTCCATGTCACCATTTGGGAGGCAGACAGCGACGAGCTCGAGGTGCTTTAGTCGTGGTAGAATAAGAGCGGGCACGTCATTAAGGGGGGATAGCAGTTCTTGAACTTGGCGACATGCAGCGTGGGTGTGAGGCAGAGCGCGAACGTTGGCAGCGAGCGCATATGCCCATCATCAAAAATGAGCTCCTCGAGTTGATCTAGGGCGGGGGATCAGAACCAGTCATCAAGCTTGGCTCGGTCCTTGCTGTTGGAGTGGAACTTGCCCATTCTAAGGCCTCTGGTTGGGCCAAGGTGACCGCCGAGGATCTTAGAGAACGCATCCAAGCTTTTGCAATAGCCATGGTAGAGCTCGTGGGTGTCGATGAGGTCGAGAGGGGTGGAGTTCCATAGGGGGCGCCATCGTCAGGAAAGGACGGTTGTCTGTGCCCCATATTTAATTGGGGGGAGGGAGATGATGACTGTCAACATATCATCAGGGAGGTTGCTGATGAAGTCTAGGCCTGCTGGAGTCGCTTGTGGTTCTTGCTCGCCCCACCTCCGCTTGTTGGCAGCCCTGTTCTCCACCTCCAGAGTCTCCTTATTAGCGGCGCTTTCTCATAGAAGTGGGAGTAAAGGGAATATTTAGTTAAAACAGGGCAATAGAAAAGTGTATTGGTAACTAGAAGTTATTAGGTAGGAATATAGTAAGAAAATGGAATAACAATTGGTTGCTTAAATGCTACACAATCAATTTGATATTCCTGGATAAGTCAACATTCAGATACTTGAAAAGAAAACTTACTTCAAACAAAGTCTGGACGGATGATATCGTCGGGGAAGTTAGCAATATCTCATGACCAGGCCCTTTTATGTGTCGTGTAATTATAGTGCCAGCTTTTAGTACATAAAACCTAGAAATTTCTTTCCAAAGGCCAGTGCCAAAATAGGATTCACCACATTCATCAAGTCTTATAGTAGCAACGATTGTAAATCCATGGTTTGTGTTCAGTATGAGATCCCTGCAGTCTTGATTTATGTAAAGGGAAAGATTGTGCACTGCAAATTCTCTTGCATAGCAAGGGACGCGCTGCAGAAAATGGTAGGATTGTTATAAAAAATATGGTAACATGCAAATATGGGCCCAAATTGAAATAACTGTATAGCAGTTGAAATCAAAGGATAAAAATCTATAATTAAACAGATAGGGTAAACATGATGTCATGGAAATATGAGAGTAATCGAAAGAATAATATATCATTAATTTGCCTAATATAGAAAGAAGAGGGAAAAATCCCCTTTGACGTATATGGTGCATGTGGCACCTTTTATCCAAATGTTGCAATATTTAGAATATGTTCAGGAAAGTAGGCCATGCCTACCGATTTAGGTTGAGATTGAACATACCGCGCGCATCCTCAAGTCATCTGGTATGGTAAGATGGAATGTATGGCGGAGATCGCAAAGTCCTGATCTGTCCATACACTGTACACTCTATGAACGGAAGAAAACCCTCAAATCAGCTAGAATAAAAATGAATTCACAGTGATTTCGGACGGGTGATTAAAGGATGCAGATGAACTGGGATACGATATGAGATAATATCTCATTAAATTAGTTACCTTGTTGTCCATGATAAAGAACTCTCAGTACGGCAGATTCCCCAACCGAGCGGAGCTGGTTCGACCGCGAGCAGCGTCGAGAAGGTTGATGGCGTTAGGCGGCGGCAAGCAGAAGTTGCGAAATGCGGCGGGCTTTGCCGGCAGTCTGGCGGTGGCAGCAGGTGTCGAGCTAAGTGGTTACTACCGCAATAGGCGGTGCCATGCATAGACATGGAGGAACTTGTGCAGGTGTGAATGGGGACCGGAGGGGGTGGAGGGCGGGGTGAGGGTTTTTGTGACGTGGGGATGGTGAGGGTTTTCTTTTTTCTTTTTGAATTGGGTGGTGAGGGTTTTCTGTCCCACAAAGAATTTCGGAGGCAACAGTTTGCTAGAGCCAACCGTGTGTGATTGAAGCAACAGGCAAAATGAAAGTCATTGCACATGGTTCCAATTTTGGGAACCGTGTGTGATTGACGTACCACCTCCGTCCTGGTTTATTGGTCCCCTTTGTAATTTGTACCAAATTTTGACCAAATATTTAACTAAGAAATGGTTATGCATGTCACCAATTGTTATAGCATTGAACACTATGCTCAAATACCCATCCAACGATATATTTTTGTTGACCTACACTAACATTTTGTTAGTTAAATCTTTGGTCAAAATTTAACACAAATTACAAAGGGGACCAATAAACCAGGACGGAGGTAGATTCCATCAACCAAACTGATTGCATCCATATCCCACGGTTAGACATAAGTAAACATAGATTAAACATACTCACGCATAGGTAATAAGTGTACACGTACACAAGCATAGTTCAACCATAAGTACACAGTTCAACATTCATTAAGCATAGTCAAGCGTACATAGTTCGATCCCACATCTTATCTCAGATGCTGGCACGATCCTGAAGCTTCTCCAGGTACTCGGGATACGCACATTGCGCCATCCTGCGAGTATACTTCTGCTTGAAGGAGCCAATGGCCCGTCCTCTTGCTTGCGCCAAAACACTTAGATACGCGTCATGAAGCTTGTGGTTGCAAAATGGGCATCGATAGCCGCCGTTCCAGGTCCTAATACGCCTGTTATGCATTCCCTCATAAAGCTCTCTCAGGATTTGCCTCTTGTACCTCCTCTGGCCATCTTCATCCTCGTTGTCCACATCGTCAGACAACACCAATACAAATAGTAAAACAAATTTGGCATCAAATCAATGTTTACATGTCGTGAAGTAGTGTCGGTGCAACAGACCCCGGGTATGTTGCCCAACTGTGCACATGCACAAGATCAAGATTGGAGCACTAGCTTAAGTTAGAGGTTGAAGAACCAAAAGACTTGAAGAACCAACATGCAGCTCAGATGGATCGAGATCGAGCCAAAGGAACAGGATATCGGCAAGAGAAGGGCCTCCCTCGCTGGGCAGGCGAGCCCAGCAAGGGGCCAGGCCACCAGAAGCAAGCAGCCTAGAACCACCTCGGCAACACCTGTGGGGCTTGCGAGGCCTGAACCACCACGCCAACTGTCGTGGGTTTGTCACGGCAGATGTCCTCGTGAAAGGACTTAGTTGTGGAGCCATCGCAACGGGTTAGCTTAAAGGGGTTAAACCGGACAAGGGGACACGGGAGTTTATACAAGTTCGGCCCCTTCGATGAAGGTAAAAGCCTACGTCTAGTTGTGATTGGTATTGCTAGGGTTTCGAAGGCCATGGAGTGAATCCGCTTTGTCTGGCTTTCGAGTTGTTGTTTTCTGTCTCTAAACCGCGGCCGGGTCGTCCCTTTATATACATAGGTCGACGCCCGCCGGGCTACAGAGTCCTGAAGCCGGTTTATAAACGTATCCGATTCGGCCTCTCTCTTTCTATCTTACTATACAAGTTACATGACTAGGCTGGTTTACATTTACATACTGTAACTCGCCTTTGGGCCCTCCGTAAAGCGCTAGCATCTTTACATCTTCATGGGCTTCTAATCTTCAAAGAGTCAACCCGGCTACATAAGGCCGGTTTACCTCCAGTAGTAATATCCCCAACATTAGGCCCCAGATTGGTTTGAACTTGTTCATGTCAATCTTCCATGCTTTAGAAAAAATCTTCTCTCTTGTCTTCATTTTTGATCTTGTAAACCGCCGTGACGTCATACTTCAAAATTACGATAAACCGTCCTGACGTCATCCATCCATTGATATCGGAGATTTCCTTCATTTAATATATACCCAGTTATCGAGGAAACACCTTTATTAACTTATCCATTTTTTTGGACTCCTCAATTCCCGCACTTGCCATTTTTCACTTCGCCTTATAAATAGGACCAAGGGGTCATTTTCATCGTTTCCCCCCGTGCCTCTTCGCATCGTCTTCCTCGCGCCGCTCAGCCTCTGGAACTCCGCCGCCACCGTCGACCGTCGTTTATGCTCCGACCTCGGCCACTGCATCGCCCTGAACGCACTAGAGAACTACGACGCCCTTCCGCTTCCTCACTAGCTCCGGTAAGTTCTCTGCTTTTTTCACCATAGATCTGTTCTAGGGTTTCGATATTCCTCGCAGTTCTTCCGAAGTTCATCAGCGCTATTCTTCCATGTTCTTCCTTTAATAGATGGACACTTCATGCTTGATACATCTCTTAGCGTAGCTTACCTACCATGATCAGCACAAATCTTTATGCGCAAAGAAATGATCTGTCTGTCAAAAATTGCTTCAGTTCTGCACCCCTTCAAGATCCAATTATTTTTGCTTTTTTTGTCTTATCTCTAGATCCGAAAGTTTTATACATCACTGTGAGATCTGTTTCTCCTCGCACCAATATAATCGATTTGACATTGGATAAATAGTCTATGCCATTAGCCCTCTAATAAACCGGAAGAGCATGTTACCTTCATAATTACGCTCCAGTTTAATAGTGTCTGATCAATCCTACGCTAGCATTAACTTCTTTCTCATTATACTAGTCTCCGGGTTGTACCATTTATTATATCAGTACGTTTCTTACTCCCTTGTCTCTTGTGTATGATCATGCATAATTTATAAATCGGCCTTTCATTTTCAGTTCGTTCGCTTTGCAATGGCCAAACAATTCACTGCCTGCAACTGGGCTCGTTCCCGGGTTACTGAGGCTCAACTGGATGAGATGGTTAGCATCGACTCTCTGCCTAAGAAAACTGAGATCAAATGGCGAGCCCCAGGAACTGAGAATCCTCCAACCCCAAGACAAGGCGAAGTGGTAATCTTTGTTGACCATATAGGTCGTGGTTTCAAACCGCCAGGGTCAAAATTTTATCAAGATGTGCTTGCCAGCTTCCAACTGCATCCACAAGATATTGGTCCCAATTCAGTCTCCAACTTATGCAATTTCCAAGTCTTCTGTGAAGCCTATTTACAGGAAGAACCAACTACATAATTGTTCCAGGATTTCTTTCACTTAAACCGGCACACGGAGTTTGTGAATGGCCCGAATACCGAGCTTGGTGGTGTCTCGATTCAAAAGCGGAAAGAAGTGGAATTTCGTCATGCCAAACACCATAGCCACCCAAAGGAATGGAACCAAACATGGTTCTATTGCAGAGACACTTCGCCTGAAGATGAGAATCCCCTCCCCGGCTTCCGAGATCATAGATTATCCAATACTCACCCAATGCCACAACGCCTGAGCTCCTCAGAAAGGGCAAAATACGCTCCTCAAATCGCCAAGCTCCGGGCCTTTATGGCAAACGGTTTAACAAGTGTGGATTTTGTATGCTGTTGGATATCCTGGAGTATCTTGCCGCTAAGTCGGCGTCCCGGTTTAATGTGCGAATATACCGGTGAGGTTGACGATCCTCAACGCCACTGCAACATCCAATTATCTGAGGAAGAAGTTACTAAAGGGGTAAAGAAAATTCTGAACGAATCGGAACTAGTCTGTAGTCAAACCGGTCTGAATCCCTTCTACACCAAGAATAAACCGCCTGCTGTAAGCATTACACTTCCTCTTCATCTCTAATATCTTTGACTTATACAAGCTGTAACCCTTCTTCTTTATATGTATAGGGTGATGACCCTTTCTGGAAACGAAAATCCATAGAGAAAGCGGCAAAGCCAACTGGAGATAAAGTGGCCAAACCAACCCGCCCGAAGACCAAAGCCGTAAAACGGACATCAAAGCGGAAAACGGCTGACCGGATTACTAAGGAACTTGATGATGATACTGATGACCCAGAAGTTGAGGTAGAACTTGACTCACTTGGCTCTCTTTTTATGCATCTTGTTAACAATGATCTTCCTCAGGAGGAGGCCGAAGCTAGTCAGGCTGAGGATGTAGAGGTAATTACCCTTTCCTCTGGTTCAGACTCTATGCCAACACAAAAAACTCGCCAAACAATCCGGAAATTTAGATTTTCTCATCCTCTTGCTCACTTGGATCCAACATTTAATTTGAAGACTCAACAGCATGAGGCTCGCCGGACAACTCGGCACAGTGGCCAACAGGTCACCTCTACCGGTTTACCTGATACTCCGGTTCGGAAGCGTCGGTCTGAGGTCTCTCCTACTTCTGACCATTCTTACTCCAAGGCAGGTTATTTCAGACAGCGTCTTAATCCATCCAATTCAAATTATCAGGTGACACCTCCTTCCTCTTCTGGTGAATCGACAGCAACTCAACTCCCCCTTTGAAAACTGTGGCTGGGTGAGTTATGAAAAACCTTTCCTTTCAATGCGTCCTACATCTTTTGAACAGGATGTTAACCCCTTCTATTCTGTTTGCAGGGCCAAAGCCAGACCCAGCAAGAAAGCTCGGGTCACCAATCCGCTAGAAGACCCTGTCGCTGAAGAAGAAGAACCAAGAGGTGAACCGGAGCAAACAGGTGAATCGGAAGGCCTCCATCCCAAAACAACTTTAGATGATCCACCCCTTGACGGCCAACATACTAACGAACCCACAGATGTTGAGCCTGCCGCCCCTGATGTTGAACCGGCAGAACCAAACCGGGCTAATCAAATGAAAGATATTGAAATTCCATCATCATCCACCCAAAATCCTGAAGGCCAAGTCGATGACGTTATTATTACTGGAGCAGGCCACAGTTCTCCTGGTCATCCCGTTATTTTTGCTCAGCATAGTGCCAAAGAAGAGCAAATTGCCAGGGAAAAAGGTAAATGGAGCAGCGACTTATCAAACTATGCTCATCTTAACACTGATGAGCTTCATTCCGGCTGCTGGAACCGTCTGCACTCAAACCGGGATTATGAAGCCGGTTTGGTGAATTTGATGAAAGAACGATATGAGGTAAATTCTTCTGCCTTGCACATTGATTTATAGCTGAAATACTATTACAAGTAGCCCCCAAGAGTCGTTTTATGATTGTCAATCATAAACTGGGTGTTTGTAACACTTTAAGCATCCCATCATTAATCCTTGCCAAGGCGTGTCTTCAATCATAGATAACACTCATGTTTGAAAAATTAGATAACGTTCTGTAGCATAGCCCCCAAAGGCCGGTTTAACTTGGCAAGTTAATCTAGTTTTTAATCCACACCGCTAGTTTAGAACAAACGTACATTAGCCCCCAAGTGTCAAGGATAATGCTTGCATTGTTCTGGAGACTTGCATAGAAGGTAGTATTTGAGAGCAAATAAGCATTAGCCCCCAAGTATGAAGTGGATAACTTGTTATATGCTTTATACTTAGTGCATATATATGTTGTTTTGTTGAAGATACCTTCAATGTTGCAGGCTGAACTGAGAAGCAAAGATGCCAAAAACTTTGACTTGCAAGAAAATGTGAAGTCGCAACAAGTCGAAGCTGCAAAAGCCAAAGAGGAGCTGACCCAGGCCCTGGCCGGAATGGAAAAATTGAAAGAATCCTTCAATCAAGATCGTGCTGCATGGGAAACTGAAAAGGCCGGTTTGACCAAAAGAGCCGTAGATGCCGAGGAAGCCCTGAAACCGGTGGCTGAAGAACTAGCCGGTTTGAAGCGCCAAATCAACGCTATGACCTCTGCTATCTTTGGTAAGTATCTGCTTATGTATGTTGCATCAGTCAATGAATCTTTAAACTGACCACGATGTTGAAAAAAATCTTTGGCAGGAACTCGGATCACTCATCTTGGTGCAGATATGCGGATGAAGCTCAAAGCGGCATACACATTGGTTGAGCAGCTATACTCTGGATCTCAGCGAGCCATTAGTATAGCAGCTTATAACAAACCGACGCCAACGTTGATTAAGGAAACCCTTGAGAAGCTAGGCATGTTACCGGCGCGTATTGCCTAGTTGAAAAGAGCCGCTGCAAGAGCCGGATCATTAACTTCCCTTATTCGAGCCAAGGCCTGGATTCCAGATCTTGAAGCGGAGGATATCATTAAAGGGTATCCAGGCATTAAAGAAGACGGTTCAAACTTTGACATGATGATCTTCGGCGGTTGACCAAACAGATGCGGCCAGCGGCCAGCAAATTAGCTGAAGACACCGATTTGTCCCATTTTCAACCGTTTTATGATGCAGAAGGGAGAAGATAGCCGGCCGAGATCCATGTAGTCGAAGAACTTGTGCCTCCGATTCGTAAGCACACTTATGCCCCTGATATTAACCCTTCTGATCTTATCCATGAAGAAGCAGTATTCCAAGCTTTAACCAGAATCAATTGGTCAACGGCTAATTTCCAGCGGCTGGGGAGGGATGAAGAAGTGCGTACACCAACTGATCCGCAACCGTCAAACCGTCGTGATGAAGAGTCCTGATCCGGTCGCCGGTTTATATGGCTACTGTGAAAAACAATGGCACTCTTGAGCCGCTTTAAAGCTTCATCTAATAGGATAGCTGAAACTTTGTTTATCTGCCATGCCATCGAGCATGCTTCATAGCCCTTTGTGACAATCTGTGCCGCCCTTCAGGATATATTTTATGCATAGTCTATGATGACTTGCCTTCCTGGGTACAAAAAACTTAAAAGTGTCTAGCGGTTTACCGCTAAACATGTCATAATATCCAAGAAGTATATAGTACTTGAGCTGAATAATCAAGTGTTTGTACAAAAAATAATGTACAGAACATACCTCATTGAGTGAGCAAACGTGTATACAGCAAAGGTGTTTAACACCAACCCGATATGTTTGATAATCTCATCTTCATAATGCTGGTCTATCTATTAAACCGGACCGGTATACCTACCGGGTTTTCTTCATAACACTGGTGATTTAGTCAAACCATACCGGGTCAGTGACCACTGGTTTATAACTGATCATGAGCCAACAGCTGGTGATTGGAAAGCAAGCCGGATCAAGGATGCCGGTTTATCAAAAAATACTTATGATTGTCAACAAACAAAATTCAAATAGGAAAATATGCGAGGCTTTTTACGAGCTGCCAGGCTCCAAATTGAGGCTTTTCATGGGCTGCCAGGCCTCTGAGTTAAACCATTTAACAAAGCCTTTTAAGATGGGCCTCCAATTAACCAATCACCGTTTTAACTATGACAAGTTCAGGGTCTGTAAAAGATAGGCTTACTTGATGAAGGCAGGTTAACCCGGGGTTTTAGGTGAATACACCAGGCTTCCAAGTCGTGGCTTGATAGCCAATTACGAGGGTCCTTTCAAACTCTTTGTTGCTTTGCAAAAAAGAGCCCCCAAGTAACTTTGTGAGCGATGCTCAGCGTGTGCCTATGTTTGAGTTTGTATGGTGTACAATACTCTCTTTGGCTCCACAAATTTTTCCTTGTGTGGCTGAAACGCCTATCAAGAGGTGTAGTTGTGGTTCAAACATGACCAAGCCCCCTAGTGATTTTCTTTATTTTTATGCAGTTGCAAAATCCGGTTTAACAAAGACTCCGCTTTGACCGTTAACTTGTAAAAGCACATATATGATATAAGAAAGAATAGATACCCCGCTTATAACGGAGGCTCCAGTTTATTATATGGTATATACACTGTCATAAATATGTACAGGTGAAAAAGCCTATGGCTTCAAGTATAGTAAGGCCGAAGGAGAGCTATGTTCTGTGGCCGCTTTGTCTCCTCCTCCGATTGACGTGAGTTTTCATGCTCTCGAACATCAATGAGGTAGTAGGATCCGTTGTGCAGATTTTTGCTGACCACAAAGGGTCCTTCCCAAGGGGGGATAACTTATGCATATCAGTCTGATCCTGGATGAGCCGGAGCACCAAATCACCTTCTTGAAAGGTTCTAGTTTTAACCCGGCAGCTGTGATAACGTCGAAGATCTTGTTGATAAATTTCCGAAAGCGCTGCTGCAAGATCCCGCACTTCATCCAACAGGTCCAGAGAATCCTAACATGCCTTCTCATTATCAGCTTCAACATAAGCTGCCACACGGGGCGAATCGTGACGGATGTCACTAGGAAGAACCGCCTCTGCTCCATAAACCACGAAGAAAGGCGTGTAACCCATAGACCTATTGGGTGTGGTGTTGATGCTCCATAACACAGAAGGTAGCTCCTCGACCCAACAACCCGGCGTCCGCTTTAAGGGAACCATAAGCCTTGGTTTGATACCCCGCAGAATTTCTTGATTTGCCCTTCCCGCTTGACCATTAGATTGGGGGTGAGCCACTGACGCTAGATCAACCTGGATGTGCTCACGTTGACAGAATTCTTCCATCTCTCCTTTTGACAAGTTAGTGCCATTATCTATTATAATGCTATGTGGAAAGCCAAACCGGAATATCACCTTTTTGATGAATTGAACCGTCGTGGCTGCATCACACTTGCCTTTATCAACTGCTACTAACAGATGGGTCTTCTTGTCCTTGGCGCGCTTGAAGGGTCCAACCATATCCAGCCCCCAAGTGGCAAACGGCCACGTAATTGGAATCATACGCAACTCTTGAGCCGGGACGTGCGCATGGCGGGCAAACTTTTGACATCCATCACATCTTTTGACTAAATCCTCCGCATCAGCATGCGCCGTCAACCAGTAAAAACCATGGCGAAAAGCTTTAGCAACCAACGACTTTGAACCGGCGTGATGACCGCAACCCCTTCATGAATTTCTCGCAAAATCTCACAACCTTCTTGAGGAGAAACGCATCGTTGAATCGCTCCTGAAACACTGTAACGATGTAACTCCCCGTTGAGTATGGTCATGGACTTGGAACGCCGGATTATCTATTGAGCCAACGTTTCCTCAGCTGGTAACTCGCCCCAGTTCATGTCATCCAGATATGGGATCGTCCAATCCGGTATGGCATGCAAAGCTACCACCAATTGAGCCTCCGGATCAGGAACAACCAAATCTTCTTCGGTTGGTATTTTGACTGACGGATTGTGCAACACATCAAGAAATACATTGGGCGGAACCGGTTTACGTTGGGAACCAAGACAACTTAAAGCATCCGCCGCTTCATTCTTCCGCCGGTCTATATGGTCCACCTGATAACCTTTAAAGTGACCAGCCACTGTGTCCACCTCTCGCCGATATGCAGCCATGAGTGGGTCCTTAGAATCCCAAGTGCCAGACACTTGCTGAGCCACAAGATCTGAGTCGCCGAAGCACTTAACACGGCTCAAATTCATCTCTTTAGCCATCCGAAGACCGTGAAGTAAAGCCTCATATTCAGCTGCATTGTTAGTACAAGGGAACATTAAACGGAGGACATAACAAAACTTATCACCTCGTGGGGAAGTTAATATGACTCCAGCCCCCAAACCCTCTAGCTATCTGGACCCATCAAAATGAATAGTCCAATATGTATTATCTGGTTTCTCCTCAGGTGCCTGTAACTCCATCCAATCGTTGATGAAATCTACGAGTGCCTGGGACTTGATCGCCGTGCGGGGTATATATCTGAGCCCGTGGGGTCCAAGCTCAATGGCCCACTTGGCAATCCAGCCAGTTGCCTCTCTATTTTGAATGATGTCACCCAGAGGAGCTGAACTGACTACTGTGATAGGATGGCCCTGAAAATAGTGTTTGAGCTTCCGGCTTGCCATAAACACCCCATACACCAGTTTCTGCCAATGCGGATACCTCTGCTTTGACTCAATGAGCACCTCACTGATATAATAAACCGGTCGTTGAACCGGATACTCTTTGCCAGGCTCTTTGCGCTCTACCACAATGGCTACGCTGACAGCTCGGGCATTAGCAGCCACATATAATAGTAAGGGCTCTTTATTGATCGGTGCTGCCAGCACGGGCGGTTCCACAAGCTGTTTCTTCAGATCTTCAAACACCTTATCAGTTGCTTCACTCCAGACAAAGCTATCCGTTTTCTTGAGCATCTGATATAAGGGAATGGCCTTCTCTCCAAGGCGGCTGATAAACCGGCTCAAGGCTGTAATCCGGCCGGCCAGACGTTGCACATCGTTAATACACGTCGATTTAGACAAGGACGTAATCGTTGCAATCTTTTCCGGATTAGCCTCAGTGCCTCTGTTTGAAACCAGAAAGCCTAAGAGCTTGCCTGCCGGGACACCGAAAACACACTTCTCCGGATTGAGCATCATCTTGTAGACCCGGAGATTGTCAAAAGTTTCCCGTAGATCATCTATCAAAGTCTCCTCCTTTCTGGATTTGACCACAATATCATCTATATACGCATGGACATTGCGCCCAATTTGCTTATGAAGGCAATTCGGGGCGGGTGATCCTCTCTGCTCCACAAAATAGGTTGCTCCGACCAGCGTAAATACTGAGGTACTGCCGGCTCAACAGAGTTGACTACCCTTTTGTGAAGCTTCTGATCACGTTTGCACAAACTAGTAGTGAAGACATGATATTGCCCGCTGTTTAGCTGTTTGGGATTGCTCTGATAACCCGACTGCTACTACTGCTGCTGACTCCCCTGATGGTTGTAACCTCCCTGGTTGCCTTGGTGTCCTTGATTGACATGTCCGGTTTGATTGCCTGTGTCGGTGTCAAAACCGGCGGATCTCGGGTAGGGGGTCCCGAACTGTGCGTCAAGGCCGGATGGTAACAGGAGACAAGGGACACGATGTTTTTACCCAGGTTCGGGCCCTCTCGATGGAGGTAATACCCTACTCCTGCTTGATTAATATTGATGATATGGGTAGTACAAGAGTAGATCTACCACGAGATCAAGGAGGCTAAACCCTAGAAGCTAGCCTATGGTATGATTGTTGTATATGGAGTTGATGTCCTATGGACTACAACCCTCCGGTTTATATAAACACCGGATAGGGTCAGGGTTACACAGAGTCGGTTGCAATGGTAGGAGATCTTGAATATCCACATTGCCAAGCTTGCCTTCCACGCCAAGGAAAGTCCCATCCGGACACGGGACGAAGTCTTCAATCTTGTATCTTGATAGTCCTGGAGTCCGGCTGAAGGTATAGTCCGGCTACCCGAACACCCCCTAATCCAGGACTCCTTCAGTAGCCCCCGAACCAGGCTTCAATGACGACGAGTCCGGCACGCAAATTGTTCAGCATTGCAAGGCGGGTTCTCCTCCAAATCCTGTGTACCTGTAGGAATAATGTCCGATTTTTGTAATGTAGTGCTCCTCGGCTTCCACGCCCAATAATGGCCGTCTTCCACGTGTCAAACGAATGCGAAAAGCCGGGGCGTTTTTACATCCACACCCCTAGCCGTATAAACGAGCCGCCTATTTAACGGGATGGGGATTTAGGTCCAAACCACATCTTCTCCTCTCCGCGAGTTATCATCAGAGCGCTTCCAGCAAAGGTCCATTCCAACATGACCAGCCACCGCAGCTCCTCCCCTCGCCCCTCCGGTCCCAAACCCGGGGACTGGGAGAGTTGCACCATCCCGCATAGCGAGTTAGTGTCGCTTCAGGCCAAGGGATTTCTCCCTCAGGCATACATGGTCCCGGCCCGAGCCGGTCTCGCCACCTACAATGGCGGAAAACAAGCGGAGAGCACCCCCAATCCTTCTAAAGGAGAGCGGGTGTGTCTCGTCCCCTATCTAATAAGGGGACTGGGATTTCCAATTCATCCATTTCTCCGCGGGCTTCTGGAGTTCTACGGCCTCCAGCTGCACAATCTCACGCCCGCCTCTGTATTACATATTGCGGGTTTCGTCGCCCTTTGCGAGCTATTTTTAGGCGTTGAGGCTCATTTCGCGCTGTGGAAGAGGTTATTCTGCCTGGTGCCCCGTTCTCAAGAGGGGTCTATATACCAAGTGGGCGGAGCCAAAGTATGGCGCATCGCCGGGACCGGATACCTATCTGGAACCCCAAAGAAGGCGTCCGAGGACTAGCCTTCGGAATGGTTTTACATAGATGACGTCCCACTACCGGA
Source organism: Triticum dicoccoides (assembly GCF_002162155.2). Classification (NCBI taxonomy): domain Eukaryota; kingdom Viridiplantae; phylum Streptophyta; class Magnoliopsida; order Poales; family Poaceae; genus Triticum; species Triticum dicoccoides. The sequence goes on along the minus strand of NC_041388.1, from coordinate 465,179,970 downwards.
CCCTATCCGGGTCGGTCTCCCTGAGTTCAACAGTGCTCCATTGAAGAAACGCTTGAGCTGGCGTCCGCGGAGCTCTCAGAGAGAAAACGACAGAGACGTCCTTTACCTGATGGGCCGAATAAGACTGTTGGCTCATTCCGGACTAACCATGATTGGAGTCATGGCCGCATGCATTATGCGGGGGGTGCAGGCGCTTCAATATAGAGGCCACCCCATGTGGGATTTCAACGGGGAGGATGACGCCACCCGTTACGGTCGTAAGGGGCCGGCCTCAGCCGCCGCCCTAGTAAAGATCTTATCCTCTTTATACAAAGGAGAAAAGGAGGAATTCCTCCGCGTCAACCTGTGGGCCGGATTTACTATGTACGATCCTCCAAGTTGGGTAAGTGAACAATTGCGCTTGCCCGTTTGTTTTATACTCCCACGGTTAGATATGTAGTCTAACGACTTCAATGCAGGAACTGCGACAGGAGGTAAAGGATATAAACAGCCGCCCTCCACAGCCCGAGGACCCAGAACGGTCCCTCAATCCGGACTCCGAAGAGGATCCAGACATATCGGTGGAGCTTATCGACGGGGTGTTCCATCAGCTAAGCAAGGACAATACCTTGGTAGCTATTACGGCTGATTACCCAGGGTTAATCCCAGCCTCCCAGGTGACGGAAACCGGAGTCTCATTCCCTTGAGAGAGATTCCATTCTCACGTATTCCGGTGTTTCTGATGAAAACCGTGTTTTGCAGGGGAGATTTCCGAGGCGGGAGGCCGAACCTGCGGCGTCTAGCCAACGAGGGGCCGCAGGGCCCCGTGGGGAAAAAAGGAATGTAGTCCGGACTGAGATGCCGGCGCAAAGGTATAGCGCACCCTCTGTTTCCCTGGTGTTATTCTGTCAGGGCATATTAACGTTCGTGCTATCTTCAGAACGAAGAGACCTCGCCGGACTACATCCGGAGAGGTTGCCAATCGCGCCTCCACCAGCCAGGCTCCAACGTCCGGCCAGGAAGCGGAGGTGAGCACAAGGCACGGATTGGACGCTCCTCCGACAGAGGATGCGGACAGGCTATCTGCCACAAATTCTGAAGTGGAGAGTGCCATGAACCACATGCGTCGCCGGACAGTTCTACGCGACGCTTGTTTCTCCCAAGAGGCTTTAGATGCCTTTAACTCGGGAGATGCATACCTCCGTGCCGCTCAAAATGGTTTAGCCAGAGCCACAGAGCAGTATGTAAAAGACATACGGGTAAGAAAATTTTGGTCAAATATATATATATATATATATATATATATATATATACCAGTAGCCCCCGAGACTTGAAACAGTTAGAGCAACTGATTTAAGGATCATTTAATATGCAGGTTCTTACAGAGAAGAATACCGTACTGTCCCAGGAGCTGGAAAAGTGCAAGGCCCAACTAGAGGCCGCACTAGCCGTAGCAGGGGAGCCCAAAGAGACCTCCGCAAGTAAGATACACTTTGAAAGAATAGTATTTTGCGGTGTGGGTGCAAATCTGACAAACCATATTGCAGATGGCGCCGGACTTGATCCGAAAAAGCAACAACTCTTACGCCGGCTAAAGGCCGATGAGAGTACGTTGACAAAGGTGAGGCGAGAGAAGAATGATCTTCAGGATGCCAACACCAAGCTGGATGTCGAACTTAAAGATGTTCGTGGCCAGCTGTCGGACTCCACGAAGGAGAATCAGCGGCTTCAACGCGGCATATTTAGTACGTGCTTGAACGAACTTTGAAAAAAGAGTTCGGCGAGGAAGTCGACTAACAGAGTAACGTCTGTAGGTATGCTCACAGGTCGTCCTGCAGAGGAGATGCCCGGTTCTACGGGTGACCTTCTTCCCGAACTCTTGCAACTGCACGAGCGAATTCGGCAGGCGATGCGAGGCGTTGCCCAAGCCTTATGGCCTGCCCACTCCATGCCCGAGGGCCTTGGAGAGCTTGCGGAGAAGCTGAAGGGAGCTCGGCGGCACTTCCAGTTGTGGAAGATATCGGCCTGCCGACAAGGCGCTAGGGAGGCCTGGGCCATGGTGAAGACCCATTTTACGAAGTCTGAGCCGAACCACATGGCCGAGGTCGGACCAGTGGGGCCTGACAGGAAGGAGATCCCTGTAAGCTTAGTATACGGCCAAGTAGAGTTGGCCGTGAAGTATTCCTACTAGGACTGTAAATTAGACAGCCTGTTAGATGGTATAGAAGAGGAATACAATCAGTCAGAATGACTATGTAATTTTGAATTGACGTGTGTAATGCCTTCTAGCCGGATTGTAGATCGTTTGTCGTTGCCGACCTTTTCGCTTCAACCTCGGGACCTGACGGTCCGGAGTGTGTCTGAATACCATAGCGGTTATATAAGAACCGGGGTATGCGTGGAGACCAGGCGTAGGGGTCATTAGTGCTTTATCAGACAAGTGCCCAACTAGTTATGTTATATTACATGGTTAGTAAGAAACATCTTCCAGAGAGAATAGTTCCGTTAGGGGTTCCTTTCGCTGGGAGGCATGCCCTAAAGTGCATGTCCGGACTGTGTGAAAAGACGCAGAAAAAAGCATCTGGGGGTGCATAAAGTGAGTAAAAAGATCATCTTTTATTTCACCGACCGAATATTCCCTTAAGAACGCTAGCTTTCGGCTTGACCCAGTCTGAGGTACACATCCGACTGACCCGGCAGTAACAATCGCAGAGGTGCTCCCTTTACCGCCTAGCCGAACAATCGGGAACGTAGGGGTAAGCACAGGAGCCAGGCAACCCAGCTTGGCGAAAACTTAAGTCATATCGATGCATATAATGGTGAAGAAAAAGGTACATGTGGAAGTTTGATGCATGTGTTGGGCGTGAAGCCCGTATAAATAAGCTTCTGTTAAAGAAGCCCCCAGGTTTAATGAGCGCGAGTGGCGCGTCACTAGATGAGCCTTTAAGAGCTATAAAAGAAAAGAGGGAAAGGAGAGAAATGTAAGACAGAAAAATGCAAAATATGGACAGAGGAAGGAGACGAACACAGAGTCCGGCGCTAGGCATAGAATCTTCAGAGACGGGTGGCGTTCCACGGGTTCGGCTCGAGTCGGTTATCCCATGCATCTCGCAGACGGTACGCCCCACCAGTCAGGACTTGGTCGATTATGAATGGACCTTCCCACTTGGGCTTGAGTTTGTCCTTTTTCTTATCCGGCAGGCATAGAACTAGTTCGCCAATGTTGTAATTTTTGGCCCATACTTCTCTGCTTTGATATCTTCGGGCCTGCTGTTGATAAAATGCGGAACGGGCTTTTGCCATGTCACGCTCCTCCTCCAAGGCATCCAAGTTGTCCTGCCGATTGAGCTTGGCTTCTCTTTCTTCGTACATGCGCACTCTAGGTGAGTCATGAATTGTGTCGCAGGGCAAGACTGCCTCTGCGCCGTACACCATAAAAAATGGTGTGTATCCGGTGGTGCGATTTGGCGTGGTCCGCAGCCCCCATAGCACGGAGTCGAGCTCCTCTACCCAGTGCGTGTTAGATTCCTTGAGGGACCGCACCAGTCTGGGTTTAATGTCGCTCATGATAAGACCATTTGCACGTTCGACCTGGCCGTTGGTTTGTGGGTGATAGACGGAAGCATAATCGAGCTTGATGCCCATGTTTTTGCACCAGAGTTTTACCCCGTCGGCGGTAAAGTTTGTACCGTTATCGGTTATGATGCTGTGGGGGATGCCATAACGGTGTACAACCCCGGATATGAAGTCTATCACAGGTCCGGATTTGGCCGTTTTAACAGGCCCTGCTTCTATCCATTTGGTGAACTTATCCACCATGACCAGTAAGTATTTTTTCCTATGGGTCCCACCTTTAAGGGGTCCGACCATGTCTAGCCCCCAGACCGCAAAAGGCCAGGGTATAGTTTGGAGTGCGGTGGGTGGCATATGGCTTTGGTTGGCAAAAAGTTGGCACCCAACGCATCGTTGGACTAGGTCCTGAGCGTCTGCCCGGGCCGTCGGCCAATAAAAGCCTGTACGGAAAGCCTTGCTAACAAGGGACCAAGCAGCGGCGTGGTGACCACCGAGTCCGACATGAATTTTAGCCAGAAGGTTCCGCCCTTCCTCTTCGGAGATGCACCTTTGAAGGACTCCGGTAGTGCTTTTCTTATAAAGCTCTCCCTCATGGACTCTATAGGCTTTAGATCGCCGCACTATGTAGCGGGCCTCGTTTTGGTCCTCTGGGAGTTCCTGCCTAGTAAGGTAGGCTAGGAATGGTTCTATCCACGGGGCGATAACCGCCATTATTACATGGGCTGAAGGTGTAATTTCATTGGCAGAGCCTCCAATTATGTCAGATTGTTCGGCGTCGAGTGGTGCGGCTGGGTCCGGGCTATTATTTGCGGGTTCCCCCTCCCATGCTACGGATGGCTTGAACAATCTTTCCAAAAAGATGTTGGGGGGGACTGCATCGCGTTTTGCTCCGATGCGTGCCAGGACGTCCGCTGCTTGATTGTTTTCTCGGGCTATATGGTGAAACTCCAGCCCTTCGAACTGAGCTGACATTTTTAGGACGGCGTTGCGGTAAGCTGCCATTTTTGGGTCCTTGGCGTCGAAGTCTCCATTTATTTGGGATATCGCGAGGTTTGAATCCCCGCGTACCTCTAGGCGCTGGATACCCATGGATATTGCTATCCGGAGACCATGTAGGAGGGCCTCATATTCGGCTGCATTGTTGGAATCCGTGTACATGATCTGGAGCACATATTGGACTGTGTCTCCTATGGGGGACGTCAAGACGACGCAAGCCCCCAGTCCGGCCAACATTTTGGAGCCGTCGAAATGCATAATCCAGTTTGAATATGTGCCATACTCTTTAGGGAGCTCGGCCTCCGTCCATTCTGCGACGAAGTCGGCCAAAACTTGCGATTTAATAGCTCGCCGTGGGTTATAGGTTATATCGAACGGGAGAAGCTCGATGGCCCATTTTGCAATCCGGCCCGTTGCATCGCGGTTGTTGATAATATCGTTGAGTGGTACTTCCGAGGCTACTGTTATGGAACACTCTTGAAAGTAGTGTCGTAGCTTCCGGGATGCCATGAATACCGCGTATGCAATCTTTTGGTAATGCGGGTACCGTGATTTGCATGGAGTGAGGACAGTGGACACGTAGTAGACCGGCCTTTGAAGGGGGAATTTTTGTCCATCCGTTTCCCGCTCGACAACGAGCACTGCGCTGACAACTTGATGTGTTGCTACAATGTACAATAACATTGATTTGCCGGTGTTCGGGCGGCCAGGACTGGGTTTGTTGCCAATATGGCTTTTATTTCATCAAGTCCGGCCGTGGTGGCAGCCGTCCACTCGAAGTGTTCGGTGCGCCGAAGGAGGCGATAGAGGGGTAGTGCCTTTTCTCCCAAGTGGGAGATGAAGCGGCTTAAAGCCGCCATGCATCCGGTTAATTTTTGTATTTGTTTGAGGTCCTTTGGGATATCCAATTGTGACAAAGCTCGGATCTTGGCTGGATTTGCTTCAATTCCTCTACCGGATACAATGAAGCCCAAGAGCTTTCCGGCTGGGACGCCGAAGACGCATTTTTCCGGGTTGAGCTTGATGTCATATTTTCGGAGGATATCGAATGTAAGCCTCAAGTCGTCTACTAGAGATTCGACATGTCTTAATTTGACGACCACATCATCCACATACGCCTCCACTGTTTTGCCGATCTGGTTTGCCAGACATGTCTGGATCATGCGCTGATATGTTGCGCCTGTGTTTTTCAGCCCGAAAGGCATTGTGTTGAAGCAGAATGGGCCGTATAGTGTGATGAATGCTGTTGCGGCTTGGTCTGATTCTGCCATCTTGATTTGATGGTAACCGGAGTATGCGTCGAGGAAACACAACGAATCGTGTCCTGCGGTGGCATCGATAATTTGATCGATACGGGGGAGGGGGAAGGGATCCTTTGGGCAAGCCTTGTTAAGGTCTTTAAAATCGACACACGGGCGCCAGGATTTGTCCTTCTTTGGTACCATCACCAGGTTTGTTAGCCAGTCCGGATGTTTTATGTCTCTAATGAATCCGGCCTCCAAAAGCTTGGCTAGCTCCTCTCCTATAGCCTGTCTCTTGGGTTCGGAAAAACGCCGAAGGGCTTGTTTGACAGGTTTGAATCCTTTTAGGATATTTAAGCTGTGTTCGGCCAGCCTGCATGGGATCCCTGGCATGTCTAAAGGGTGCCAGGCGAAAATGTCCCAGTTCTCTCGTAGGAACTCTCGCAGTGCGGCGTCTATATCAGGGTTCAGCCGTGCCCCGATGGAAGCTGTTTTATTGGGGTCCGTTGGATGGACCTGGAGTTTGACTATTTTGTCAGCTGGCTTGAAGGATGTGGATTTGGATCTCTTGTCGAGTATCACATCATCCATGTTAACCGTGGAGCGCAACGCAGTCAGTTCCTCGGCCGCTAAGGCTTCGGATAGTGCCTCAAGGGCTAATGCGGCCGTCTTGTTTTCGGCGCGGAGTGCTATGTCCAGATCACTAGCTAGAGTGATAATTCCGTTCGGCCCGGGCATCTTAAGCTTCATGTACCCGTAATGGGGTATTGCTTGGAAGATTGTGAATGCTTCCCGCCCTAGTAAAGCGTGATATCCGCTTTTGAACGGGGCCACCTGAAACGTGACTTCTTCGGACCTGTAATTATCCGGCGTGCCGAACACCACATCTAGTGTGATTTTTCCTGTGCAGCGCGCTTCCCGACTGGGGATTATTCCTCTAAAGGTTGTGCTGCTTCGCTCGATGCGGTTCCAGTCTATTTCCATTTTTTGAAGGGTTTCCTCATAAATGAGGTTCAGTCCGCTGCCTCCATCCATGAGCACCTTGGTGAGGCGAAAGCCGTCCACTATGGGACTGAGGACCAATGCGGCTGGTGCTTGGG
>NC_041388.1:465172124-465173071 GCF_002162155.2 Triticum dicoccoides | reverse complement strand
TGGGAGGATTGCTCTCCAATCGGAATGTTTTGAACTTAGGCGATTACAGGGTCGCAGCTAAGACCCCGAGCGGAATGTATTTAACTTAGGCGATTATGGGGTCGTAGCTAAGCCCCCGAGTGGGATGATTGCTCTCCACTTGGAATGTTTTGAACTTAGGCGATTACGGGGTCACACTAAGCCCTCGAGTGGGAGGATTGCTCTCCACTGGGAATGTTTTTAACTTAGGCGATTACGGGGTCGCAGCTAAGCCCCAGAGTGCAAGGATTGCTCTCCACTCAGAATGTTTTTAACTTAGGAAATTACAGGGTCGTAGCTAAGCCCCTGAGTGTGAGGATTGCTCTCCACTCGGAATGTTTTTAGCTTAGACGATTAGAGGGATGCAGCTAAGCCTCCAAGTGGGAGGATCGCTCTCCACTAGGAATGTTTTTAACTTAGGCGATTACGGGGTCGCAGCTAAGCCCTCGAGCAGAATATTTTTAACTTAGACGATTATGGGGTCGTAGCTAAGCCCTCGAGTGGGAGGACTGCTCTCCACTCGGATTTTTTTAACTTAGGCGATTACGGGGTCAAAGCTAAGCACCCGAGTGGGAGGATTGCTCTCGACTCGGAATGTTTTTAACTTAGGGGATTACGTGGTCGCAGCTAAGCCCCCGAGTGCGAGGATTGCTCTCCACTCGGAATGGTTTTAACTTAGGCGACTAAAGGGTCGCAGCTAAGCCCCCGAGTGGGAGAATTGCTCTCCACTCGCAATGTTTTTAACTTAGGCGATTACGGGGTCGCAGATAAGCCCCCGAGTGGGAGGATTGCTCTCCACTCGGAATGTTTTTAACTTAGGCGATTGTGGGGTCGCAGCTAAGCCCCTGAGTGGGGGGATTGCTCTCCACTCAGAATGTTTTTAACTTAGGCGATTACGGGGTCACAGCTAAGCCGCCGAGTGGGAGGAT
>NC_041388.1:465115829-465172114 GCF_002162155.2 Triticum dicoccoides | reverse complement strand
GATCACTAGCTAGAGTGATAATTCCGTTCGGCCCGGGCATCTTAAGCTTCATGTACCCGTAATGGGGTATTGCTTGGAAGATTGTGAATGCTTCCCGCCCTAGTAAAGCGTGATATCCGCTTTTGAACGGGGCCACCTGAAACGTGACTTCTTCGGACCTGTAATTATCCGGCGTGCCGAACACCACATCTAGTGTGATTTTTCCTGTGCAGCGCGCTTCCCGACTGGGGATTATTCCTCTAAAGGTTGTGCTGCTTCGCTCGATGCGGTTCCAGTCTATTTCCATTTTTTGAAGGGTTTCCTCATAAATGAGGTTCAGTCCGCTGCCTCCATCCATGAGCACCTTGGTGAGGCGAAAGCCGTCCACTATGGGACTGAGGACCAATGCGGCTGGTGCTTGGGCTGTTCGGAATCTAGGTTCATCACTTGCGTTGAAGGTAATAGCAGTGTCACTCCATGGATTTATTGTTGCAACTTGATAGACTTCGGCGAGGCTGCGGAGTGTTCTTTTTCGCATATTGTTTGATGCGAAAGTCTCGAAGACTGTGAGAACGGTACTGGTGTCCTCGGGTTGGCTTTCTGCGGCCTCCAGAATTAAGAGGTCCTCGCCAATTTTGGCCACCTGCCGGAGTATCCAACATTCTCTAAGGCTGTGAGTTGGTGGGGCGTCCTCTGTACTACGAATTCTACAGGGTCCATCAAGCCACCTTTCCAGTACGGTCCCATGCCCTGTAGAGGGTTTTGACTTTTTGGTGTTTATCCCGGGTGTCCTATGATGATGCACCCTCTTAGTTCGGACGGGATTACTATTCAAGGCCGGATTATCCCAAAATTTTATTTCGGTTTTCCAGGCGCTTTCCATCGCACAATATTTTTGTACTATGGACGCCAAGTCAGCGAAGCATGTAATATCACGACAACTTACAGCGTTAAGGATTCCCTCGTCCGTGTAATTACTGCAGAAAATTGAGATTGCATCTCCCTCACGGCAATCCTTTATCCTGTTCATAACCAGGAGGAATCTGGCCCAGTAATGATGTACTGTTTCCTCGGGCCTCTGCCTGATTTGGGAGAGATCACTTATGTTCGGGTGGGCGGGTGTCGTTGAATCTAAAACCTCACCCAATCCAAGATTCAGAGGCCGAAGAGTTTCCGAACTCTGAAGTTCGGATTCTTGGATGTTGTCCAATGAATCTAGCCCGTTGCCTGATCCTAAGCACAGGTCTTGAGTTACATCCTCCCCTCCGCGGGTATCCGGCTTGGAGGAGTCGGGGATTCGGACGTAGCTAGTCCTTAAAATAGATGAAGGGTCGCCGTACTGCGCCTCTACCACGGCAACGTGGTGGGTGACTTGGGGAGAGTTAATTTCTCTTAGATCGGGTTTAAGCCCAACCTGGTCGTAATCCGTAGCGACCCCCAGGGCGGCGATGCGATCCAAGAGCTCGTTTACGGAAGAGAGCTCCATTGGATCTAGCTGCTCGACGAGCTCCGAGCTGACGTGTAGGTTGCTTTTGATGACCCGAGAGGTCACCGTTGGCGCAACAGCCGAACAGGCGATCATGAGGAAACCACCTAGCCGGAGAGTTTGGCCGACAGCCAAGGCTCCCTTAGCAACGGCACCGTCTTTAAAGACGGGAGGAGGCATCCTTCCTGATTGCGACGGCACAGAGGAACTCTCAATGAAAGCACCAATGTCGGTGTCAAAACCGGCGGATCTCGGGTAGGGGGTCCCGAATTGTGCGTCAAGGCCGGATGGTAACAGGAGACAAGGGACACGATGTTTTTACCCAGGTTCGGGCCCTCTCGATGGAGGTAATACCCTACTCCTACTTGATTAATATTGATGATATGGGTAGTACAAGAGTAGATCTACCAGGAGATCAAGGAGGCTAAACCCTAGAAGCTAGCCTATGGTATGATTGTTGTATATGGAGTTGATGTCCTATGGACTACAACCCTCCAGTTTATATAGACACCTGATAGGGTTAGGGTTACACAGAGTCGGTTACAATGGTAGGAGATCTTGAATATCCGCATCGCCAAGCTTGCCTTCCACGCCAAGGAAAGTCCCATCCGGACACGGGACGAAGTCTTCAATCTTGTATCTTCATAGTCCTGGAGTCCGGCTGAAGGTATAGTCCGGCTACCCGAACACCCCCTAATCCAGGACTCCCTCAGCCTGGAAACCCTGAACCGGAACCACCGCCTCCGTAACCCGGCCCGTGGAAACCTCCTCCTGAACCGCCGAGCGGGCCATTGTCATATTGGAACATATTGGAATTCTTGAAATCCCGCATGATATAACAATCTTTCTAGAGATGTGATGTCGGTTTCTCCTTTGATACATGCTTTGGACAGGGCTGATTTAACAAACGCTCCAAATTGTTGCCTGGACCTCCACCCCTCTGGGGCTGCTTTCCTTTACGGCGCTGGCCATTCTCCTGCGTGTTGGTATTTGCGACAAAGTCCAAACCACTGTCGGCCTTGCGCTTACCCGTGTTTCCATGGCCTGCCGGATTGTGTTGTTGGCCTTTGGCATTGCCGGTCTTCTTACCCTTCTCCGATTTGTCCTCCTCTGAATCCGGATCCTTGGTGTTATCTGAATCGGCGTATTTAACCAAAGCAGCCATGAGTGTTGACATGTCGTTGCAGTGACGTTTGAGCCTTCCCAACTTCTGTTTCAACAGTTTGAAACGGCAATTACCCTCTAATGTTAACACCGCGGTGTCTGCATTGATACGATCTGACGAATGCAAAATCGCCAAGACCCGTTTGACCCAATGGGTCGTGGACTCCCCTTCCTCTTGGATACAAGCGGCCAGATCTACAATTGACATCGGCTGCTTACACGTATCCTTGAAGTTCTGGATAAACCGGTGCTTCAATTCGGCCCATGATCCAATAGAGTTGGTCGGCAAGCTCTTCAACCAAGTGTGAGCTGTTCCTTCCAACATCATCGTGAAATATTTAGCACACACCGCCTCGTCCACATCTAACATCTCCATTGCCATCTCATAACTCTCCACCCACGCCTCTGGCTCGAAATCAGCAGTATAATTTGGTACCTTACGAGGGCCCTTGAAATCCTTGGGTAGTCGCACATTACGCAATGCAGGAGATAAACATGGTACCCCTAAGGAATTGAACATCGCCCCTGGCTCCACGGAGGCAGTGGGGTGAACCGGAGTATGCTGTCGTGCCTCATGTTGAGCTGTCAACTCGGCCTCTCGACGTGCGCGGCCATGATCCACGGCATCTTGCGCATTAGCACCTCCCCCAGCCGGGTTGTTCCCTCGTGGCGAATTTCGGCGGTGTGCACTACTGGACACGGCCGGTTCGTCTTCCACGTGTCTGCTATAACTCTGGCTTGGGCGGGGAGTGGAGTGAATCCTCTCATGGCTGTGAGAATATGCTTGCTGTTGATTTAGTGTTGTCTGAAGGAGATCCCTGGCCCGACGTGCTTCCACTGCAACTGGTGACTCGCCGTCGGTTGGGAGGGCCGCCAGGCGTGACGCAGCAGCCACAATGTTGTCCAACGGGTTGGAATAATGCCCGGGCAGCGTTGATGGTACAACGTTGTTCTAGCGAGGGAGGTCCGTCGTGCGTGGCTGAACCGGCGCTCCTGCTCCTGGCGCCCCCGCCTGGTTGAGTGTGGGTTGGTTACCAGCTCCTGCACCTGGCGTGTTGAAAAGATTCAGTGGCTCATAAACCAACGAGAGAGGTGATCGGTACCTTCTTCTCATGAATTCCTCTGAAGCATTCTGATCCACTCTAATCCGTTAAGCCTGTGCTTCCAACTCGGCCCGCTCCGTAGCCATCCTGGCGTTCTCTGCTACCAGGTCCGCCTTGGCCTGGGCTATCTAATCTTTCACCTTTGCAATCTCCGCATTGTGCTGATCCCTGGCTGCTGTGTCTACCTCCGCGGACATCAATGTTTCCAGAGCGTCGAACAAATCAGATAAGACTTGGGCCGGAGGTGGCGCCGAGCTTCCTGCCCCTGCTGGTGTGGCCGTTGTTGAACCGGGGAGCATTGCTGCGGCGGTAGATGAATGAGGCGCCGATTGTGTGCCGGCCATGAAGATGGCGGCCCGGTTTGGCAGACCGGGGGAATCCGGAATACTGTTGCCCTCGGATCCTCCCTCAATCCGGCCGTCCTGCAACTGGTAAAGCGATTCGGTTTCTCCAGAAGACTCGTCATCAGAGCAGACTACGGTTTCTCCTTCGGACACCGGTCCGTCCTCGTGCCCTGATCCATGGACGACACCTATGAAAACATGCCTTGCCTCGGGCTAAACCGGCGAAGAACTTGCACGCTGAGCCGTTTCGATGATGTCGGTGCAGATGTCCGGCTCGGGGGCCGGTTCGCCGATCTTGCCGATGAAGACGTGAATCCCACCAAAGGGGACCCGGTACCCGTATTCCATTGAATCGGCCTCGGGACCCCATCCTGCGTTGTCGATGTAGAGCTTGCCGTGGTGACTCTTCGTCATCCGGCCCACAGCGTATCCGTTAAGTCCATCGAAGCTGCCCTTCAAGAACTCGAAACCATCGTGCGATGGCCCCATGGTGGGCGCCAACCGTCGTGGGTTTGTCACGGTAGATGTCCTCGTGAAAGGACTTAGTTGTGGAGCCATCACAACGGGTTAGCTTAAAGGGGTTAAACTGGACAAGGGGACACAGGAGTTTATACTAGTTCGGCCCCTTCGATGAAGGTAAAAGCCTACGTCTAGTTGTGATTGGTATTGCTAGGGTTTTGAAGGCCAGGGAGCGAATCCGCTTTGTCTAGCTTTCGAGTTGTTGTTGTCTGTCTCTAAACCGTGGCCGGGTCGTCCCTTTATATACATAGGTTGACGCCCGCCGTGCTACAGAGTCCCGAAGCCGGTTTATAAATGTATCCGGTTCGGCCTCTCTCTTTCTATCTTACTATACAAGTTACATGACTAGGCCGGTTTACATTTACATACTGTAACTCGCCTTTGGGCCCTCCGTAAAGCGCTACCATCTTTACATCTTCATGGGCTTCTAATCTTCAAAGAGTCAACCCGGCTACATAAGGCCGGTTTACCTCCAGTAGTAATATCCCCAACACCAACCATGCAAGAACGACCCACATTGTCAATCAGTGTGGTGTGAAGCCTTTGACTAACTTCTCTTTGAGGGTGTTGAACGAAACGTCACACTCAGGCATCCACACATACCTGACATGCTTTTGAAGGAGGTTGGAAAGAGGCTTTGCAATCTTAGAGAAATTCTCAATGAGTCTTCAACAATAGCTTGCAAGCCCAAGAAAACTGCGGAGCTGCTTGACATTCTGAGGAGGTTCCCAATTCACAATTGCAGACACCTTCTCGGGATTAAACGTGATGCCTTTGGAGGATATGATATGACCAAGGTAAAGAACCTCATCAAGCCATAACTCACACTCGGAAAACTTCCCATAGAATTGATGCTCTCTGAGTTTGTCGAGCACCAATCTCAAATGCTTGGCATGATCCTCCTTATTCTTGGAAAAGACCAAGATATCATCGAGATACACCAGGACCAAATCATTTGTGTAGGGGTTGAAGATGAAGTTCATCATGCGGGAGAACATTGGAGGAGCATTGACAAGGCCGAAAGACATGACAGTATATTCATAAGAACCACAGCTTGTTCTAAATGCTGTCTTGGGGATATCTTGTTCACGAATGCGACTCTGATGATAACCCATACAGAGGTCAAGCTTGGAGAATACTTTGGCACCTTTAAGTTGCTCGAAAAGCTCATTGATGTTGGGAAGTGGACACTTGTTCTTAATTGTCTTCTTGTTCAATGGACGGTAGTCGACATAGAGTCGTTCCATTCCATCCTTCTTCCGAACAAAAAGAACACCACAATCCCATGGAGATGAACTCGGTCTGATCAGACCCATACGCTCTTGTTCATCAAGTTGTTTCTTCAACTCCTCTGGTCCAAGCTTGTAAGGCTTCTTGCAAATAGGTTCCGTGCCAGGCTCAAGATCAACAACGAATTAAACTGGCCGGTGAGGAGGCATTCCCGGAAGCTCTTCTGGAAAGACATCTTTGGTATTCACAAACGACTAGAATCTGAGAGATGGCATTCAACTCACCCTTCTCATTAAGAGAAAACAGTCGAATGGTTTCGTCACAAGCGGCATAGATGATCACATCCTCAGAAGAGTGTGTCAATTGAATCTGCCTGGCAGCACAATCAAGCTGACCCTTGTGCTTAGAAAGCCATTCCATCCCGAGAATTAGATCAATATCCGAGTCACCAAGAACAATTGGAGAAGACAGAAATTTATAGTTGCCCATCTTGATAACGGAATCCCGAACAAATACTCGAGAAGTCATTTGTCGAGCCAGAGAAACAATAGACAAAGGTCTCAGTGATACTTGAGTAACCAAATCATGCATAGACCCAAAAGGTCTTGAAATGAAAGAATGTGATGCACCAGAATCAAATAAGACTTTTGCAGGAAAGTCATTAACAGGAAGATTACCCATGATCACTTCTGAAGGATCCTCTTCTTGAGCTTTGTTCATCATGTTCACCTTTGCAACCTTGGAATTATGCTTGACCACTGCATTGCTTGAAGATCTCACATGAGGAGGAGGCGGAAGGCGCCTCTGGTTGAAGTACTTGTTTGCATAGTGCCCTTTCTGCTGGCACTTGTTGCAAGTAGCCTCTGAGAGCGGACGATGATAAGGAGCACTTGACCTTGGAGTTTGAGACTGAGCTTTGTTCTGATAGACTGGGTTGGGTGGGTGGGAAGATCCATTGCCACCTTTGCTCTTTTGCTAGTAGGGCTGGTGAAATGGAGGAGGAGGCAACCAGAACTTTTGTTGCTAAGCTACCACTTGTGATGAAGAAGAAGATTGAACTGCATCCCTGACTCTCTTCTTAGAAGCCTCACACTTGAGCTGAGCAGCTTCTTGATTTAGTGCCATGTTATAGAATTGATCAAACATAGTCGGCTCAAGAAGCACGAGAGCTAACTGTAGATCTTCTCTGAGGCCACCTCTAAATTTATAGATCATACTCTTTTCATCAGGAATGTCTTGTTTAGCGAAGCGAGCAAGTTTTTGAAACTGGGTATTGTATTGGTACACGGGCATGCTGCCTTGCTTGAGATTGTGGAACTCCTCACGCTTGCTCTCAGCCACACTTGGTGGAATGTGATGAGCTTTGAACTCTCGGCGGAAATCATCCCAGGTAATCGCACGACCTCCTTTGGAATCTCTGTATTATTGAAACCACTCAGCAACTTGGTCCTTGAGTTGAAACGGAGCAAACTTGACAAAGTCCTCAGGCCTGACATTGCTACATTCAGAATGCTTGCAGATGTCCACGAGCCAATCGTCGGCGTTTGTGGCCTCGACACATTTGCTAGAAGACTTTGGCTGGTTTGCGAGGAACTGGTTGAGGGTAGCAAACTGAGGCAGATTGTTGCCTTGGCCTTGATTTCCTTGGTTGCCTTGACCTTGGTTGCGCTCTTGCAAGAGTTGCAAAAGCATCTGAGTGTTGGCGTTGGTGGCCTCCATGACTGCTTGCCATGCCTTCGGAGGTGGAGGTGGTGGCAGAGGGTTCGACTGATCCCCAGCATTGCGGTCTGGATTCTGACGCATTGGAGGAGCCATCCTGGAGAGGGTGACATCCGTTAGAATCTTGAAAGACAGATAGACAAGCCGAATCAATGGATCGAAATTGCAACATGTAGTTTTCACAATAAACATTCGAACAAGGATGAAGGAATGAATTCCGAAGTAAATCATCACACGTCCATAAGGTTGAGAAGCCACTTAGATAAAGGTAGATGAATAAAGCAACAAGGTATGGATATGAATAAAAAAGTGGTAAGGATTACCCAATCACAAACCAACTATCCGCGCAATAAATACTAGAGCTACTTGAATTCCCACCTATAAAACTCCCGAAACTTTATGGTTATGCAATCAGGTGTTCGGGATACAGGGGAAGCATAATAGCTCACCCAAACTAACAAAACCTACATCCAGCTGTATCCATCCTTCAACACATAATCAAGAAACCTTCGAAAATCACGTACCTCAACCATCAAAAAGCATCTGTTATACGAGTTATGGCAATACTCCCGAACTCCCGCCCTAGTATTGGGTGGCGTCGAGGTTATCTCACCAACAACTGCATAAAAGATATTTTCGATGTCGGTGAACTCAGGTATTCCAGAACTGCAACGATAAAATTATGACGACAACACCTCGGAGCTCAACTCCCCGGGACACTGCCACAACCCCTAAATGTCAGGAGGCACCAAGAACAATGTTCTCGTCACAAACTATCAGAATGATTCCAAGATACCCGCGTGATCCTAAAAAATATTCATGAAATTTGAGGAGGGGAGACTCAAAACTTCTACGTCAGTAGGCCTCACCAGAGCGACGAAGGGGCTGAGGAGTAAAAAGAATCCTACTCTCCGATATATATAATACTAAGACCCAAAACATTTTGTTCTAGACTCAACAACGTCAGTGATTGGATCAAGCAGGGGGCTCCTATGTCGGGGATGGCTTTGAATACCAACTTGTAACACCCACAATGCGGCTATATCTCCCACGTGTCGGGGCACGACTTAGATGCATAGCCGCATGGTAGTTTTGTCGCAAGAGGGATAATCTTCACACAATCCCATGTACTAAATAGAAAGGGATAAAGAGTTGGCTTACAATTGCCACTTCACACAATACATAAATAATCCATACATCATCCAGAGTACAATCAAAGGTCCGACTATGGAACCAAAATAAAGGAGGACAACCCCAAATGCTAGATCCCCGATCTTCCCAACTGGGCTCCACTACTGATCATCAGGAAACGCAACGTTGTAACGACCCAAATCCTCATCAAACTCCCGTTTGAGTTCGGTAGCATCACCTGCACTGGTATCCTCGGCACCTACAACTATTTGGAAGTATCCATGAGTCACGTGGACTCAGCAATCTCACACCCGCGAGATCAAGATTATTTAAGCTTAAGGGTAGGAAAGGGTAGTGAGGTGGAGCTGCAGCAAGCACTAAGCATATATGGTGGCTAACATACGCAAATGAGAGAAAGAAGAGAAGCAACGCAATGGTCGAGAAGCTAGAAGTGATCAAGAAGTGATCTAGAAGCAACTTACGTTCAAGCATAACACAAGACCGTGTTCACTTCCCGGACTCCACCGAAAAGAGACCATCACGGCTACACAGGCGGTTGATTCATTTTAATTAAGTTAAGTGTCAAGTTCTCTACAACCGGATATTAACAAATTCCCATCTGCCACATAACCACGGGCACGGCTCTCGAAAGTTTATACCCTGCAGGGGTGTCCCAACTTAGCCCATCACAAGCTCTCACGGTCAACGAAGG
Organism: Triticum dicoccoides; assembly: GCF_002162155.2. Classification (NCBI taxonomy): domain Eukaryota; kingdom Viridiplantae; phylum Streptophyta; class Magnoliopsida; order Poales; family Poaceae; genus Triticum; species Triticum dicoccoides. The sequence goes on along the minus strand of NC_041388.1, from coordinate 465,162,727 downwards.
ATATTCCTTCTCCTGGGAAGACCCGATCAGTCTCGGAATCCCGGTTGCAAGACATTTCGACAATGGTAAAACAAGACTAGCAAGACCACCCGACTGTGTCGACAAATCCCAATAGGAGCTGCACATATCTCGTTCTCAGGGCACACCGGATGAGCATCCGTAGAACTAAAACCAGCCCTCAAGTTTCCCCGAGGTGGCGCTGCAAGGGGCTCTAGTTTGGACCAACACTTAGAGGACCACTGGCCCAGGGGTTAAAATAAAGATGATGCTCACGCTTGCGAAAACCCAAGGTGTCGGTGTCAAAACCGACGGATCTCGGGTAGGGTTTCCCGAACTATGCGTCTAAGGCAGATAGTAACAGGACGCGGGGGACACGATGTTTACCCAGGTTTGGGCCCTCTCGATGGAGATAATACCCTACGTCCTGCTTGATTGATCTTGATGATATGAGTATTACAAGAGTTGATCTACCATGAGATCATAGAGGCTAAACCCTAGAATCTAGCCTATGGTATGATTGTTGTTTTGTATATCTATCGACTAGCCTAGCCCTGGTTCATATAATGAACCAGAGGCCTAGGATAACAAGAGTCCTAGCCGAATACGCTGGTGGGGGTGGAGTCCTTGTCTTGACCACAAAGTCTTGTGGAATCTTCCTTGTATGCGGTAGCTGTTTGAACTGGCCCATGAGTATATGGCCATGGGGGTCATCGGCCCAATCTAACTGACCGGGAGACGACGTGGTGAGTACCCCCTAGTCCAGGACACCGTCACAAGGGAAAAGGCTTAGGTGGCAAATGTTAAAACCAAAGTAATCTGGCCATACAGTTTTATAAACAAAGGTACGCAGAGAGATATGTTATATTACTGTTTAACATAAGAAATGTCTTCCGAAGAAAATAGTCCCACTATCGGTTCCTTTCTTTGGGTTGTCATGCTAAGCTTGATCATGAAACCTCAGCTCTAATGTAAGAGCAAAATATTGAGGATTTAGTTTGGGAGGCCAGTTACTAGCCCCCGGTAGTGTTCGGCGATAGTCGAGGTCAAGCCGTAAACACTTCGGCCAATGTTATGAATGGCCCATCATTTAACACAGTCATCAGATCGCTGACCAGTTTACGCTTATTGTGATAGTCAGTTTTTGGCTTTCTCCACTGAGGTGCTTAACCATGTGAGCTAGAAGAACAATCGCAGTGGTTCTCCCTTTGCAAACCTAGCCGAACAAAGCGGAACGTAGGAGGCAAGCATAGGAGCCGGGCAACCCAACTATTCACCAAAGACACAATTCAAAACCGATGCATATATAGCAATATTCGACAATGTTTTTGCCGAATCTCTAAAGGTGTCTGGCGTGGCACTGCGAGACTTGTGCTGAAAACACACAAATAGTTTAAAAGTGCCAAAAGCTTGGAAAACCAAAAACGTCAGTAAAAAGATGATGTCCGAACAAGATCAAGTGTTTGGTGCCAATCCTAAAACTGGAAGAGAAAAAAAATTGTGCTTCTGTCGTGTTTTGACAACGACCAAGAAGAAAACACATTTACACCTCATATATAAATTTTAAGAGCCCCTAAGTGACTTGGGTAAAAGAATTTTATGTATAATGATTGTATGTACCAAAGTACTTATATCATATATGTGTTCACCCGAACTTTAAACGCGTCTTAACCAACTGTCGGCTTCTCCCTCTTCGGCCAAGGGCCGAAGAGTGTCATGTACTCCGCCTGTCGAGAGTGTCAGGCAATCAGGCCATAAGGCTGTAACAGACAAAGCGCGCTCAGGGAACTTATGCCATATTACTAACGAAGTGTAAGAAGCATCTTCGAAGAAAATAGTACCCCCACCGATACCTTTCTTCGGTGCTCATTATTACTATGAGACTTGTGCAATAGATTTTTTGTACTCATGAGTTCCGTTGTGTGCCGACCATGATTGAAAACAATAAGAGCGCTAGCTTTCGGCTTCATCCAGTCTAAGGTCAGAGCTCGGATGACCCGGTCGTGACAATCGCAGAGGTGCTCCCTTTACTCCCTAGCCGAACAATCGGGAACCCAGCTTGCAAATCGCTTAGGTCAATATGGTGCATATTGTGGCGTAATACACGAACAAGGAACGAAGCCGTACAAGTATAATCATATGCAAGAGGAAAAGCTCCATCAAGGGAGCCCCCAAATAAACGGGGTATTTGAATATGCGAGTCACGAAAAAAGTTTTGACAAGGAACTTTGTCACAAACAACTTTGTGCCGAAAAGTATAATGCTTGGTCGAACCAAACAAAATTTAAAACTGAAAGTTTTTGAGCATGAAAGCGGCTTAGCTGGTTAATGTGCTCGATGTTGATGACGTAGGCCGAGATTGTGGTGGGACGAGATCCCAGCCCCCAAGCCGGTCCCGAGATGTCCGAGTAAAGAACTCGGCTTGATGAAGTGGTGACGCAGCATAGTCGATGGGCGAGGTGAAAACCCTAGTCCGACGCGGCGACGGAGCAGGCCGGCAGTGTGACGCCGAAGCCCCCAGCGTGTGTTAATGAAGTGATGACGAAGCCCCCAGTCAGCCGAGGTGACGTGGTACGTCGGTACGCGCGGTGACAGCGCTGCCCGGATTATCTACCTGTGCATAGAAAATAGTGCAAGCCGGAGATAATAGGAATAACAATAAAAAAATTATTGCATAATCAATAATTGATGCAAAGTGAGTAATAAAAGAAATATGGCCTGTGCACCAAACACTCGATGAGATAGAGCTCTCTCGGCGATGCCGAAGTCCCCGAGGCAACCGAACACGTCGGTATGGCAACACGATCAACAAGGTGATCACGCGAGCCGATTTACGCCGATTGGGACGACGACATCGGCTTGCCGAAGCGACTACATGACACAGTCGGAGTCGATCACCTACACACATAAAATAGTGCGGTCCAAAAAGGATAATTGCTTTTTGCAAAAATAATTTATTGAAAGAGATGTGGCCTGGCGCCGAAGTCATGTCGATGCAGGGCGTTGGCGTGACGCGGTGAAGGCACGACCAAGCCCGAATTCGCAGGCCGGTCTGAGTTCCAGATGCAGCATTAGCCGAACTGTATACGAAAACTGACCGAACCACCACGCGGCCATTGTGAATGCGGCCACCATTTGATAGACCTGTGTATAGATGATGAAACAAACCAGAGTAATAATTCCTTGGGAAAAATAAACCCAAGCAAGAAAAAATAATAGGATTGATAGCACCTGGTTTATCTTTTGTAGCAATCTAGAGAAAGGTTACTCCCAAAATGAGGGCTCGATCCGCACACTCATTGCCTGATGGGTGATGAAGCGGTGGCATGGCAATGCTAGCGAAGGTTGGCTCACTGAGGAAAAGCCCATGGTCCAGCTAATGTGATGAAGCTGGTCGGCTGGTGACGCCGAAGTCTCCAAAGTAAGTTGATGAAGAGATGATGAAGCCCTCGGTCTAGCCGAGGAGACGGAGCAGGTCGGTAAGGAGACGTTGCAGCTGTCGTGTCAGCCGAGGTATTGAAGCAGTTCGGCGTGATGGACATCGGCTTGAATAAGCAACAAGGCGGCCATGCCAACGCAGATCGTAACTTGTGACGCGGTGAATGCCGGTTTGATGAAGTAACCATGCGGCAATGCCTGTGTTCCCGCTCCGTGTATTCCGTGGGGCGGCGATGTTGGTGATGATTTATCCTTGTTGATTCTGAACTCTTGTTCGCTCGCCGAGATGATGATCCGAAGAAGTTGAGCTCGTCTCAAAAGGCGACGACGTGTCTAGCGCAGGTCGGTAGCCGTGGAGCAGTATTGCCGGACTGGTTTGATACCAGCATGATAGTGAAGATTAACTCAGAGGAGGCTTCAAATTTTATGGGCACATGTTCAAAACAACGCACAATACCCTAGGAGAAAATTTTCTTTAAGAAGGTTGTCCCATACCACGTTCAGAAAAAAACATGAATTCGGGTCGGATCCGTATTCGCGCAAAAAACAGACCCGAAAAGTGATGCACTAATCGGAAGGTTCCTGGAGTTTGGACGGTCGAATCGAGCTGAAATGTTGAGGGGTGTTAGATATAGGAATTCCGCAGCCGATCAACGGTTGGATCTTTCAAAGGACGTCCGAGCTAGGTGCTGGAGACCACACCCTAAACTCGTCCATATTCCCGTCCAGATTTGACAGGGCTCCGGTATATTGTAGATTGCCGGAGATTCCTCCATCGAAACTCGACGAAATTTTGCATGGTTGTTGTAGACTCAATTCCGCACAATTCCACCAAAGGGATCATCAAAGCGACGCTCTAAGAGGTGGTGGCAGCGGATACAAGTTCGCTGTTCGGAAAAACAGCACGGTCGCCCGAGGGCAATGTTGACGTTGAGCCCCCGAGCTTCATGGATGATTCCTCCATGATCTTGATAGAGATCGGAGTTGATGTTGATGAAGGCCCTCGTCCGAACATGATGATCGGAGATGGAGCACGGTCCTCGGTTGAGCTAAGGTGACCAGTCGAGCCGACGACGAATATGCCGGCATCGCAGTTGACCTACAGACGAGCCATTGATCCTTTTGCCAATCACACAGCGGAACTCCCAATGAAAGCACCAATGTCGGTGTCAAAACCCGCGGATCTCGGGTAGGGGGTCCCGAACTGTTTGTCTAAGGCGGATGGTAACAGGAGGCGGGGGACACGATGTTTACCCAGGTTCGGGCAATCTCGATGGAGGTAATACCCTACATCCTGCTTGATTGATCTTGATGATATGAGTATTACAAGAGTTGACCTACCATGAGATCGTAGAGGCTAAACCCTAGAAGCTAGCCTATGGTATGATTGTTGTTTTGTATATCTGTCGACTAGCCTGGCCCTTGTTTATATAATGCACCAGAGGCCTAGGATAACAAGAGTCCTAGCCGAATACGCCGGTGGGGGAGGAGTCCTTGTCTTGACCACCAAGTCTTGTGGAATCTTCCTTGTATGCGGCAGCTGTCGGAACTGGCCCATGTGTATACGGCCATGGGGGTGCTCGGCCCAATCTAACTGACCGCGAGACGACGTGGTGAGTACCCCTAGTCCAGGACACCGCCACAAGGGAAAAGGCTTAGGTGGCAAATGTTAAAACCAAAGTTGGGCCTTGTTGGAGGAGTTTTATTCAAAGCGAACTGTCAAGGGGTTCCCATAACACCCAACCACGTAAGGAATGCAAAATCAAGGAACATAACACCGGTATAATGGAAACTAGGGCGGCAAGAGTGGAACCAAACACCAGGAAAAAGGCCGAGCCTTCCACCCTTTACCAAGTATATAGATGCATTAAAGTAAATAATAGATAATAATGATATGCCAACAATATCCATGTTCCAACATGGAACAAACTTCACCTTCACCTGCAACTAGCAACGCTATAAGAGGGGCTGAGCAAAAGCGGTAACATAGCCAAACAACGGTTTGCTAGGAAAGGTGGGTTAGAGGCTTGACATTGAAATATTGGAGGCATGATATAGGAAGTGGTAGGTAGCGTGACATAGCGATAGAACGAACAACTAGCAAAGCAAAGATAGAAGTGATTTCGAGGGTATGGTCATCAGCCTGCAAAGTTCTCAGAGTTGTCGAAAGCTTGATCCTCGTTAGCATACAAACAGGTTCCTCGGTCACGTACTCATCTCCGGTTCTACCCAAGGCTAGAACACAAGCAATGAAACAACAATCAATCATGGTGCAATGCACAAGCTACATGATGCAATACATGGCATGCTATGCAAGACATGATATGCAATGCATATGCGTGCTCCAGAAGGGAAAGAAATGATCAAGGCATCAAATTGGCAAACTAAGTATGCCGCTGGAAAGATGAGATGATTTTGGTTGAAATCTACATAAAGATCACCAGAAACAGATGCGTGGTTTGCAAATGGCAAGCAAAACAAGAATGACGCAATTCTGCGATTAACAACACGATGGCACTTAGAATGCAACAAGAAACTAAGCTACTGCACTCCAACATAGCAACAAAACATATGGCAGTGATGTACATGAGATTCTTGACAAAACATGAACACTGACCTATGGCTAACTCACACTAGAACAGGTTCAAACAAGCATGCCAAAAGTGCAAAAGATATCAGCTTCACAAACTTAGTGGAAATACTAACATGACAAAAACAACATCAGAAGCAATGTTTAGAGCATGCAAACAACATGCTACAAGAACATATCATAGCAAACAAAGGCATGGCATGATTCTACTAAATACATAGAACAAAAGTCCCTTACTGAACATGAGCCAAAAAGGCACAGAAGATATGATGTCACCCATGTAAAGATAGCAAGTTTCATTAACAGTTCCAGACTTGGCATAAAAACAGAGCATGGCATAAACAGATTTGTGATAGCGACTTTGCGAGCTTATGCCACTCATCACAAAGCATTGCATGACAATAAAAGCATACCAACCGCAAGATTACATGTTTATGAAGCTAACCAAGACAAGAGCAAGTTCATAAGATGCATGGATCACTAGCAACAACCATGGCAATATTGATTAACATGTTAACATTCTGCCAAGAACATTTTATAGAAAACATAGAGTAAGAAAAAGTCATGCTACATCACTCCATAATTGCAACTAGGGGCATAGAGGGATAGAGCATAACCACATGTTCAAAACATCCTTACTGAAGTATCCCAAAATAAGCATGGATCTCAATGTAGCATCCAGTTTACATGGCATCAAAATAACAACAGGAAAAAGACAGCAAAATCCTAAGTCCCTGAAAACAGCAACATCACGGAGCCAAGTTTGCATGCTTGTGCTAGTCACCACATAGATCACAAAAATACAAGGCTTGCACCTCTGTAAAGATGGCATGGTGTAGTTCAATACACATCTAGACCTCATGCTCATATAATGCGCACATCAAATGCAACAAAAATGACAAATCATCATGATCTGATAAGTACCAGCAGCTAACATTTTATAGCACTCATAATGGATAGTAACATGCATGGAAATGCTGCTAACTTGAATAGCTCGATGAGACGAACAATTTGACATATCATATGCACGATTTTGAGCCACGGTCATTGAGATGGGGCATGATGAAGAGGGCATAAAAATAATGCAGAAAAGGGACTTAGAAGAATTTGACCTCGCCCAGATTTAGGGTTTCGGGAACGCGAATCAAGGCGGGGCCGGAGTTTGGCTGGAGACTCGCCAAACAAGCATAGACGAGGCGGCCGGAGCTTGTGGTCGCCGGATCCGGTCTCTCCTCAAGGTTCCGCTATTGGTTATTAACCGGAGACGTGTCTCGGTCATGTCTACATAGTTCTCGAACCCGTAGGGTCCGCACGCTTAAAGTTAGGTGACGATTTGTATTATGAGTTTATGTGTTTTGATATACCAAAGGTAGTTCGGAGTCCCGGATGAGATCGGGGACATGACGAGGAGTCTCGAAATGGTCGAGACGTAAAGATCGATATATTGGACGACTATATGCGGACATCGGAAAGATTTCGAGTGATTCGGGTATTTTTCGGAGTACCGGGGAGTTACGGGAATACAGGGAAGAAGTGTTGGGCCTTAATGGGCTTTAGTGGGAAGGAGAGGTAGCAGCCAGGAGGTGGCGCGTGCCCCTCCCAAGCCCGTTCTGAATTGGACAAGGGGTTTGGGGCGCGGCCCCCCTCTCCTTTCCTTCTCCCCTTCCCTCCTTTCCCCCCTTCTCCTAGTTGGACTAGGAAAGGAGGAAACCTACTCCTACTAAGAGTAGGAATCCTACTCCCTTGGCGCGCCCCTCCTAGGGCCGAGCTCCTCCTCCCTTGCTCCTTTATATATGGGGGCAGGGGCACCCGAGGACACACAAGTTGACCATTGATCCCTTAGCCATGTGCGGTGCACCCCTCCACCATAATCCACCTCGATCATATTGTAGCGGTGCTTAGGCGAAGCCCTGCGTCCGTAGCAACATCATCACCGTCAACACGCCATCGTGCTGATGGAACTCTCCCTCGAAGCTCTGCTGGATCGAAGTTCATGGGATGTCATCGAGCTGAACGTGTGCTGAACTCGGAGGTGCCGTGCATTCGGTACTCGGATCGGTCGGATCGTGAAGACATACGACTACATCAACCACGTTCTCATAATGCTTCCTCTTACGGTCTACGAGGGTACATGGACGATACTCTTCCTTCTCGTTGCTATGCATCACCATGATCTTGCGTCTGCATAGGATTTTTTTTGAAATTACTACGTTCCCCAACAGTGGCATCCGAGCCTGGTTTATGCGTAGATGTTATATGCACGAGTAGAACACAAGTGGGTTGTGGGTGATACAAGTCATACTACTTACCAGCATGTCATACTATGGTTCGGCGGTATTCTTGGATGAAGCAGTTCGGACCGACATTACGCGTATGCTTACACGAGAGTGGTTCTACCGACGTGCTTTGCACACAAGTGGCTGGTGGGTGTCAGTTTCTCCAACTTTAGCTGAACCAAGTGTGGCTACGCCCGGTCCTTGTGAAGGTTAAAACATCACTAACTTGACGAACTATCGATGTGGTTTTGATGTGTAGGTAAGAACGGTTCTTGCTCAGCCCATAGCAGCCACGTAAAACTTGCAACAACAAAGTAGATGACGTCTAACTTGTTTTTGCAGGGCATGTTCTGATGTGATATGGTCAAGACATGATGCTAAATTTTGTTGTATGAGATGATCATGTTTTGTAACCGAGTTATCAGCAACTGGCAGGAGCCATATGGTTTTCGCTTTATTGTATGCAATGCAATCGCCCTGTAATTGCTTTACTTTATCACTAAGTAGTAGCGATAGTCGTAGAAGAAATAGTTGGCGAGACGACAACGATGCTACGATGGAGATCAAGGTGTCGCGCCGGTGACAATGGTGATCATGATGGTGCTTCGGAGATGGAGATCACAAGCACAAGATGATGATGGCCATATCATATCACTTATATTGATTGCATGTGATGTTTATCTTTTATGCATCTTATTTTTCTTAGATCGACGGTAGCATTATAAGATGATCTCTCACTAAATTTCAAGGTACAAGTGTTCTCCCTGAGTATGCATTGTTGCGAAAGTTCGTCGTGCCGAGACCACACGTGATGATCGGGTGTGATAAGCTCTACGTTCACATACAACGGGTGCAAGCCAGTTTTGCACATGCAGAATACTTGGGTTAAACTTGACGAGCCTAGCATATGCAGATATGGTCTCGGAACACTGGATAACGAAAGGTCGAACGTGAATCTATAGAAGATATGATCAACATATTGATGTTCACCATTGAAAACTACTCCATCTCACGTGATGATCGAACATGGTTTAGTTGATATGGATCACGTGATCACGTAGATGATTAGAGGGATGTGTATCTAAGTGGGAGTTCTTAAGTAATATGATTAATTGAACTTTAATTTAACATGAACTTAGTCCTGGTAGTATTAGCATATCTATGTTGTAGATCAATAGCTCGCGTTTAGCTCCCATGTTTTATTTTTGATATGTTCCTAGAGAAAAATAAGTTGAAAGATGTCAGTAGCAAAGATGCGGACTAGCTCCGTGATCTGAGGATTATCCTCATTGCTGCACCGAAGTATTATGTCCTTGATGCACCGCTAGGTGACAGAACTATTGCAGGAGCAGATGCAGACGTTTTGAACGTTTCAACAAAATCTCGGTATGGTAACTACTTGATAGTTTAGTGCACTATGCTTTACGGCTTAGAGCCGGGACTTCAAAAATATTTTGAACACCACAGAGCATATAAGATGTTCCAAGAGTTGAAATTGGTATTTCATACTCATGCCCATGTCGAGAGGTATGAGACCTCTGACATTACTTTGCCTACAAAATGGAGGAGAATAGCTCAACCAGTAAGCATGTGCTTAGATTGTCTGAGTACTACAATCACTTGAATCAAGTGGGAGTTAATCTTCCAGATAAGATAGTGATTGACAGAGTTCTCTAGTCACTATCACCAAGTTGCTAGAACTTCGCGATGAACTATAATATGCAAGGGATAACGGAAACGATTCCCAAGCTCTTCATGATGCTGAAATCGACGAAGGTAGAAATCAAGAAAAGCATCAATGTTGATGGTTAACAAGACCACTAGTTTCAAGAAAAGGGCAAAGGGAAGAGGGGAACTTCAAGAAGAACGGCAAGCAAGTTGCTGCTCAAGTGAAGAAGCCCATGTCTGGACCTAAGCCTGAGACTAAGTGCTTTTACTGCAAAGGGACTAGTCAATGGAAGCGGAACTGCCCCAAGTATTTGGCGGATAAGAAGGATGGCAAAGTGAACAAAGGTATATTGGATATACATGTTATTGATGTGTACTTTACTAGTGTTTATAGCAACCCCTCGGTATTTGATACTAGTTCAGTTGCTAAGAGTAGTAACTTGAAACGGGAGTTGCAGAATGAACATAGACTAGTTAAGGGTGAACAAACGATGTGTGTTGGAAGTAGTTCCAAGAATGATATGATCATCATCGCACACTCCCAATGCTTCCGTGATTAGTGTTGAACCTAAATAAGTGTTATTTGGTGTTTGCGTTGAGCATGAATATGATCTGATCATGTCCATTGCAATACAGTTATTCATTTAAGATAGAGAATAATTGTTATTCTGTTTACATGAATAAAACCTTCTACGGTTATACACCAAATGAAAATGGTTTGTTCAATCTCGATCGTAGTGACACACATATTCATAATATTGAAGCCAAAAGATGCAAAGTTAATAATGATAGTGCAACTTATTTGTGGCACTGCCGTTTAGGTCATATTGGTGTAAAGCGCATGAAGAAAATCCATGCTGATGGGCTTTTGGAATCACTTGATTATGAATCAGTTGATGCTTGCGAACCATTCCTCATGGGCAAAGATGACTAAGACTCCATTCTCCAAAACAATGGAGCGAGCAACTGACTTATTAGATACAATACATACTGATGTATGAGGTCCGATGAGTGTTGAGGCTCGCGACGGGTAAGGGAGTCCTGGACTAAGGGGTCCTCGGGCGTCCGGCCTGTTATCCATTGGGCCAGACTGATGGGCTGTGAAGACATGAAGGCCGAAGACTGTACCTATGTCCGGATTGGACTCTCCATGGCATGGAAGGCAAGCTTGGCACCCAACTACGAAGATTCCTTCTTATGTAACCGACTCTATGTAACCCTAGATCCCCCCCGGTGTCTATATAAACTGGAGGGGTTAGTCCGGAAAGGATATACTCATTACCAAAGTCATACAGGCTAGGATTTTAGGGTTTAGCCATTATGATCTCGTGGTAGATCAACTCTTGTAACGCCCATATTCATCAAGATCAATCAAGCAGGACATAGGGTATTACCTCCATAGAGAGGCCCCGAACCTAGATAAACATCGTGTCCCCCGTCTCCTGTTACCTTCGATCCTAGACACACAGTTCGGGACCCCCTAGCCGAGATCCGCAGGTTTTGACACTAACATTGGTGCTTTCATTGAGAGTTTCACTGTGCCGTCAACGAAAGGCTCGATGGCTCGCCTTGTCCTTAAAGACAACATCACCTCCGGGGGAGCTCTGGCCTCGGGCCAAACCCTCCGGTTGGGTGGCTTTACTATGATCGCCCATTCGGCCGTTGAGCAGACGATGACCTCTCGGGCCATCGAAAACCCCCTATGCATCAACTCCGAGCACTCCAAGCAGATGGATCCGACAGAGTTTTCGTCTTTGAACGAACTCCTAGAGCGCATAGCCGCTTTGGGAATAGCCACAGACTATGATCGGATCGGGCCTAAAACTGATCAAGGAGAAATCGAGACCCTGTCGATCATCCACCAGATTGCGGTAGTCGTGGAGCAGGACGGCGAGTCTTCTTCTATATCGAAGATGGATTATGTTCGGATCACCGATCAGGAAGAGCCAGATTCCCATCCACGAAAGGATGCGACCAGCCCTCCGAACATAGCATCGGACGATGGTCCTACACAATCAGAAGATATTCCAGAACCCGGTCTGTTAAGCCCGGAAGGTTGTCAGACTCCGGATAATCAGTCAGGTCGGGGTTCGGATTTAATTCCACCCACCCACCAGGATATAGACGCTCTCATGAGCATAAAACAGCAGTCTTAGGAAACGGTCCATCACTTCTGGGCCAGATTCCTCCTCGTCAAGGACAAGGTAAAAGATTGCCGTGACGAGGACGCAATATCAGCATTTTGCAACAATTGCGCGGATGAACGAATTCTAAACGCCATTAATCGCCACCGCATATTGAAATTCACTGACTTAGCAACCATCGTACAAAAGTACAGTGCGATGGAGAGCACCTGGAAAATTCAGGCAGCTCACTGGGAACCGTCAGTCCCAACTCAACTCCCCCTACAAGCAAAAAGGGCGCACCCTCGCGGCACGCCCAGTCCAACAGTCAAGAAACACAAAACCGCTATGCGGCATGGCACCGTTCCGATGGGGTGGCTCGATGGCCCATGCAAAATACATACAACACCAGTTATTGTGGCAACCCACAGCCTTAGAGCATGTTGGATACTACGATAGGTAGCCAAGAGCGGCGAGGACATCCTTATCAAGGACGACCCAGAACAGCATCCCCCAGGGGACGATAACTCAAGAGTATTGACGGTCTTTGAGACATTCGCTTCAGACAACAAGCACAAAAGGGCGCTTCGTGAGCTCGCCGAAGTCTACCAAATTGTTGCGATAAACCCCTGGAATGACACGGCTATAACATTCAATGCCAGTGATGAACCAAAGTACAGAACAGTACGAGCGCCAGCCGTGTTAGTCCTTAGTCCCATCGTGGATGGGTTTCGACTTACCAAGGTCCTCATGGACGGCGGCAGCGGACTAAACCTCATTTATAAGGACACACTCCATAAAATGGAAATAGGCAGGAGCCGCATCATGCAAAGTAACACAACCTTCCGAGGAATTATTCCCAGTCAGGAGGCGCAGTGCGCGGGCAAAATCACACTTGACGTAGTATTCGGCACGCCAGAAAACTATCGGTCCAAAGAAATTACTTTCCAAGTGGCCCTTTTCAGGAGCGGATATCACGCCCTGTTGGGGCGGGATGCTTTTACACGCTTTCAGGCCATACCCCACTACGGGTATATGAAGCTCAAAATGCCTGGACCAAACGGTATAATCACTCTCGTCAGTGATCCGGACATAGCACTCCGCGCTGAAAACAAAACCGCATCCCTGGCCCTGGAGGAGCTATCTGAAGCTCCACGGTGGACAGGGACGATGTGATCCTCGACAAACGCCCTAAATCCACATCCTTCAAACCAGCGGAAGAAATTGTCAAATTCCAGGTCCACCCAACGGACCCCAAGAAGACAGCATCTATCGGAGCTCAACTGAACCCAACAGTTGACAACGCACTACGAGAATTCCTGCGCAAAAACTGGGACATATTCGCCTGGCATCCTTCAGATATGCCAGGGATCCCACGCGAGCCGGCCGAACATAGCCTCAATATATTAAAGGGGTTTAAACCGGTCAAGCAATCACTGCGGCGCTTTTCCGAACCCAAGCGACAAGCCATGGGGGAGGAGCTGGCCAAACTCATCGAGGCCGGATTCATTAGAGAAATCAAACACCCAGACTGGCTAGCAAACCTGGTGATGGTACCAAAGAAGGACAAATCCTGGCGCCTGTGCGTCGATTTCAAAGACCTCAACAAGGCTTTCCCTAAAGATCCCTTCCCCCTCCCCCGAATTGATCAAATCATCGACGCCACTGCAGGACACGACTCGCTGTGTTTCCTCGATGCATATTCCGGATACCATCAAATCAAAATGAAGGAGTCCGATCAAGCCGCAACAACATTTATCACCCCATAAGGGCCATTCTGCTTCAACACCATGCCCTTTGGTCTCAAGAACACCGGCGCCACATACCAACGCATGATTCAAACATGCCTGGAGAAACAGATCGACAAAACAATAGAAGCTTACATCGACGACGTCGTCATCAAAACCAGGCACGTCGAAACACTAATAGACGACTTACGTCTTACATTCGATAACCTTCGGGCTTATGACATTAAGCTCAACCCGAAAAAGTGTGTCTTCAGCATCCCTGCTAGAAAACTGCTGGGCTTCATCGTTTCCAATAGAGGAATCGAAGCAAACCCAGCCAAAATCTGAGCTTTGTCACAATTGGCGAAGCCAACAGACCTTAAACAAGTTCAGAAGCTTGCGGGTTGCGTAGCAGCTCTAAGTCGCTTTATGTCCAAATTGGGAGAAAAGGCACTGTCACCCTATCGCCTTCTACGGCGAACCGACCACTTTGAGTGGACGGACGCAGCAACAGCCGGACTGGAGGAAATAAAAACCCTTCTTGCGAGCAATCCAATCCTAGCCGCACCAAACGCCGGCGAACCGATGTTATTATACATATCGGCAACACACCAGGTGGTGAGCACCGTACTCGTCGTTGAACGAGAATAGGGCGGATATAAATTCCCGCTTCAGAAGCCAGTATACTACGTATATACTGTCCTTACACCATGCAAATCCCGGTACCCTCATTATCAAAAAATAGCATATGCGGTCTTCATGGCATCCTGAAAGCTCCGTCACTACTTCCAGGAGTGTTCGATCACGGTGGCCTCGGAAGTACCACTCCATGACATCATAAACAACCGCGATGCTACGGGCCGAATTGCCAAATGGGCCATTGAACTCCTCCCATTTGACATTACATATAAACCACGTCGAGCTATCAAATCCCAAGTACTGGCCGACTTCATCGCCGCATGGATAGAGGCCGAACTCCCTAAAGAGTACGGCACATACTCCAATTGGGTCATGTACTTCGACGGCTCCAAAATGCTGGCAGGGTTAGGAGCGGGCGTCATTTTAACGTCCCCTACTGGAGACATGGTCCAGTACATTCTCCAAATACTATACACAGACTCCAATAATGCAGCCGAATACGAGGCCTTATTACATGGTCTTCGGATGGTTGTCTCCATGGGGATACAACGCCTAGAAGTACGCGGGGACTCCAACCTTGCAATATCTCAAATAAACAGAGATTTCGATGCTAAAGATCCGAAGATGGCTATAACACCCACGATGCGGCTATATCTCCCAGGTGAGCACGACTTAGAGGCATAGCCGCATAGTAGGCATGTCGCAAGAGGGGTAATCTTTACACATCCCATGCACTGAATAAGATAGAGATAAAGAGTTGGCTTACAATCGCCACTTCACACAATACA
Source organism: Triticum dicoccoides (assembly GCF_002162155.2). NCBI lineage: Eukaryota > Viridiplantae > Streptophyta > Magnoliopsida > Poales > Poaceae > Triticum > Triticum dicoccoides. The sequence continues at coordinate 465,147,481 of NC_041388.1, read as the reverse complement.
TAAATATAGCATTACATCATCCAGAATACATTCATGGTCCGACTACCGAACCAAAATAAAGAAAGACCACCCCTATTGCTAGATCCCCGATCACCCCGACTGGGCTCCACTACTGATCAACTGGAAACAAAACAACACAACGAACAAGGTCTTCATCAAGCTCCCATCTGAGCTGGGTTGCGTCACCTGCACTGGTATCATCAGCACCTACAACTGTTTGGAAGTAATCTGTGAGTCACGGGGACTCAGCAATCTCACACCCTCGCGATCAAGACTATTTCAGCTTATGGGTAGGAAAAGGTAATGAGGTGGCTCTGCAGCAAGCACTAGCATATATGGTGGCTAACTTATGCAAATGAGAGCGAGAAGAGGAGCAAAGCACGGTCGTGAACTAGAAGTGATCAAGAAGTGATCCTGAAACTACTTATGTTCAAGCATAACACGAGACCGTGTTCACTTCCCGGACTCCGCCGAGAAGAGACCATCATGGTTACACATGCGGTTGATGCATTTTAATTAAGTTAAGTTTCAAGTTCTCTACAACTGGATATTAAAAAATTCCCATCTGCCCATAACCGCGGGCACGGCTTTCGAAAGGTCAAAACCCTACAGGGATGTCCCAACTTAGCCCATCACAAGCTCTCACGGTCAACGAAGGATATTCCTTCTCCGAGGAAGACCCGGTCAGACTCGGAATTCCGGTTACAAGACATTTCGACAATGGTAAAACAAGACCAGCAAAGCCACCCGGATGTGCCGACAAATCCCGATAGGAGCTGCACATATCTCGTTCTCAGGGCACACCGGATTGTCCAAACTTCCGGTAGGCCAACCCAGAGTTGCCCCTAGTGGCCACCGGCGGCTGACAAGTTGGACCAACACTCAGAGGAGCACTGGCCCGGGGTTTTAAAATAAAGATGACCCTTGAGTCTGCAGAACCCAAGGGAAAAAGGCTTAGGTGGCAAATGGTAAAACCAAGGTTGGGCCTTGCTGGAGGAGTTTTATTCAAGGCGAACCGTCAAGGGGTTCCCATTATAACCCAACCGCGTAAGGAACACAAAATCAAGGAACATAACACAGGTATGACGAAAACTAGGGCAGCAAGAGTGGAACAAAACACCAGGCATAAGGCCGAGCCTTCCACCCTTTACCAAGAATATAGGTGCATTAAAGTAAAAAAGATATAATAATGATATCCCAACAATAACCACGTTCTAACAAGGAACAAACTCCATCTTCACCCGCAACTAGCAACGCTATAAGAGGGGCTGAGCAAAGCGGTAACATAGCCAAACAACGGTTTGCTAGGAAGGGTGGGTTAGAGGCTTGACATGGCAATATGGGAGGCATGATATAGCAAGTGGTAGGTATCACAGCATAGAAATAGAGCGAGCATCTAGCAAGCAAAGATAGAAGTGATTTCCAGGGTATGGTCATCTTGCCTGCAAAGTTCTCCGAGTTGACGTAAGCTTGATCCTCGTAAGCGTACTCAACGGGTTCCTCGAACATGTACTCATCTCCCGGCTCTACCCAAAGAAAGAACGCAAGCAAAGGAAAACAACAATCCACCACGATGCAATGCGCAAGCAACATGATGCAAAACATGGCATGCTATGCGGGATGTGATATGCAATGCGTATGCGTGCTTCGGAAGTAAAAGATTGAATCAGGCCTCAACTTGTAAAACCAAGAGTGCCGCTGGAAAGATGAGTGGATTTCGGTCGAAATCGATATAAAGATCACCGGAATCGGATGCACGGTTTGCAAATGACAAGCAAAACAATATGGCACTATTCTGCGATTAACAGCATGATGCCATCTAAAATGCAACAAGAAACTAAGCTACTGCACTCTAACATAGCAACAAAGCACATGGAAGTGATCTACTCAAGATGCTTGACAAAAGATGAACACTGAGCTACGGCTAAATCACACAATAGAAGGTTCAAACAAGCATGGCAAAAGTGCAAAAGATATCAGCTTCACAGACAGTGAAAATACTAACATGTCAGGAATTAACATCAGGAATCAATGTTTACAGCAAGATAACAACATGCTACAGGATCAGATCATAGCAAACAAAGGAATGGCATGAATCTACTCAAAGCATATAACAAAAGTCCCTTACTAACCATAAGCCAAAAGGGCACAGAAAATATGATGGCTCCCATGTAAACATAGCAAGTTTCGTTAACAGATTCAGACTTAGCAGAAAACCGGACATGGCATAAACAGAATTATGAAGGCATGTTTGCGAGCTCGATGCACTCAACACAAGGCATTGCATGACAAACTAAGCATACTACCAGCAAGAAGACATGATTAAGAAGCTAACCATGGCAAGAACAATCTTATAGCATGCATGGGTCAACTACAACAACCTTGGCAAAATTGATTAACACGTAAACAATCTGCCAGGAACATTTTATAGCAAAAGTAGAGCAAGATTAAGTCATGCTAGGGTACTCCATAAATGCAAACAGGGACATGGATGGATAGAACATAACAATATCTCAAAATCATCCTTACTGAACATACTCAAAAGAAGCATGGATCTCTCTGTAGCAACATGAATACATGGCATAAAGATAACAACATGGAAATGACTTAGTGAAATTCTAAGTCCCTGAAATCAGCAATATCACGAGAGCTACCTTGCATGCTTGTGCTAGTCCTCACATTGATCACAAAAATACATGGCATGCACCCCTATAAAGATGGCATGGCATAGCCCAAAACACATGTACAACTCATGACCATATGCATCACACAATAATCATGGCAAAAATGACAAATGCTCATATTCTGAAAAGAATCAGGAACTAACATTTTATAGCACTCTTGCAACAGTCAATAGGGCATCAATATGACCTCAAACGAGCATGGTGCAATGGAACAAAATGAAGGGCACATCCTGATGAACATTCCGATTTATCATGCATGCAAAACGGATCTACGGATGAGGAGTTATGGCATGATGAACAAAGGCATAAAATATCTCTAGGAAAAGACTTGGAATAAATTATACCCTCTGGAAACTGGACGAGATGATGCGGGATGGAGTGGATCAGGATGGGGTGAGGACGTTTGGATGAGCTCCTGGTGGATCTCATCCCGATCCACCGGATCCGACCGGCGGGCTCCGGCGATGATCCGGCGAGGCGCGGGGCGGCGCTGGGCGACGGAAGAGGCGGTGGCCGGCGGCGAGGGGCGGCGCGGAGGGCGGCGGAGGATGCGGCGGCCGGAGCGCTGCGGTGCAGGGTGCCAGGGAGCGGCGACGCGAGCCGGGCGGCACCGACCGACGGCTGGAGGAGCAGTGAGACGAGCCGGGCGGCGGCGACCGGCGGCTAGAGGAGCGGCGAGACGGCGGCGGAGGGCGGACAACGCCGGCGATGGAGCGGTGGGAACGCCGGCGAGCGGGCGTGGGGCGCGGCCCAGATCTGGCCCAGGGCTGGCCGGCCTCGGGCCCCGGCGGGCCGCAGTGGGCACGAAGGAGAGAGAAGGCGGCGGGGCGACATGGCACGTCGTGGTTGGCTGCGAAGGTGGAGGCGGACATGTCCGGCGAGGGGAAGTTGTCCTCCGGCGCGAAGATGAAGATGCCTAGGGTTTCATCCGCGAAATTTTCGGAGGGAGACACATATATATAGGTAGAGGGAGCTAGGAGAGTCCAAATGAGGTGCGGTTTTCGGCCACATGATCGTGATCGAACGCCCGAGAGGATGGAGGGGGTTTGGATGGGTTTTGGGCCACTTTAGAGGGGTGTTGGGCTGCAACACACACGAGGCCTTTACGGTTCCCCGGTTAACCGTTGGAGTATCAAATAAACTCCAAATGGCACGAAACTTGACAAGCGGTCTACGGTGGTGTACCAAGGCCGCTTGACAAATCTCGGTCCATTCTGAGAAAGTTTAACACCCGCACACAAAAAGAGATAAAAGTGTGCACCGGAGGACATAGGAGTGCCGGAATGCAAAACGGACAACGGGGAAAATGCTCGGATGCATGAGACGAACACGTATGCAAATGCGATGCACATGATGACATGATATGAAATGCATGAGACGCAAAAAATGACAAGGAAACAACAGCGAATAACTGGAAGACACCTGGCGCAACGGTCTTGGGGCGTTACAATGGCAGCGTATCGTAACGCAGTCATAAAAATGTCGGCCCAGTTCGAGGGACTCGAGTTCCATCATGTGGCTCGAGAAAGTAATCAAGCGGCGAAAGTAATCAAGGGATAAGATCAGAAGGGTTAATATCAGAGGCATAAGTGTGCTTACGAATTGGAGGGACAAGTTCTTCGACTTCATGGATATCAGTCGGCTGTCTTTTCCCTTCCGCATCATAAAACGGTTGAAAATGGGACAAATCGGTGACCTCAGCCAATTTGCTGGCCGCTGGCCGCATCTATTTGGTCAGCCGCCAAAGATCATCATTGTCAAAGTTTGAACCATCTTCTTTAACACCTGGATATCCTTTAATGATATCCTCCGCTTCAAGGTCTGGAATCCAGGCCTTGGCTCGAATAAGGGCGGTTAATGCTCCTGCTCTCGCAGCGGCTCTTTTCAACTCGACAATACACGCTGGTAACATGCTCAGCTTCTCAAGGGTCTCCTTAATCAACGTTGGCGCCGGTTTGTTATAAGCCGCTGTACTAATGGCTCGCTGAGATCCAGAGTATAGCTGCTCAGCCAATGTATATGCCGCTTTGAGCTTCATCCGCATATCTGCACCAAGATGAGTGATCCGGGTTCCTGCCAAAGATTTTATCAACATTTTGGTCAGTTTTGAGATTCATTGACTGTTGCAACATACATAAGCAGACACTTTCCAAAGATAGCAGAGGTCATAGCATTGATTTGGCGCTTCGAACCGGCTAGTTCTTCAACCACCGATTTCAGGGCTTCCTCGACATCTACGACTCTTTTGGTCAAACCGGCTTTTTCGGTTTCCCATTCAGCATGATCTTGGTTGAAGGATTCTTTTAATTTTTCCATTCCGGCCAGGGCCTGCGTCAGCTCCTCTTTGGCTTTTGCAGCTTCGGCTTGTTGAGACTTCACATTTTCTTGCAAGTCAGAGTTTTGGGCATCTTTGCTTCTCAGTTTAGCCTGCAACATTGAAGGTATATTCAACAAAACAACGTATTTATGCACTAAGTATAAAGCATATAACAAGTTATCCACTTCATACTTGGGGGCTAATGCCTATTTGCTCTCAAATACTACCCTCTATACAAGTTTCCAGAACAACGCAAGCATTATGCTTGACACTTGGGGGCTAATGTATGTTTGTTCTAAACCGGCGGCGTGGATTAAAAACCGGATTAACTTGCCAAGTTAAACCGGCCTTTGGGGGCTATGCTGCAGTACGTTATCTAATTTTTTCAAACATGAGTCTTATCTATGATTGAGGACACACCTTTGCAAGGATCAATGATGGGATGCTTGAAGTGTTACAAAGGCCCGGTTTATGATTAACAATCATAAAACGGCTCTTGGAGGCTACTTGGAATTGTATTTCAGCTATAAATCAATGTACAAGGGAGAAGCATTTACCTCATATCGTTCTTTCATCAAATTCACCAAATCGGCTTCATAATCCCGGTTTGAGTGCAGACGGTTCAAGAAGCCGGAATGAAGCTCATCAGCGTTAAGATGAGCATAGTTTGATAAGTCGCTGCTCCATTTACCTTTATCCCTGGCAATTTGCTCTTCTTTGGCACTATGCTGAGCCAAAATGACGGGATGACCAGGAGAGCTGTGTCCTGTTCCAGTAATAATAATGTCATCACCTTGGCCTTCAGGATTTTTGCTGGATTATGGTGGAATTTCAGTGTCTTTCATTGGATTAGCCCGGTTTGGTTCAGCCGGTTCAGTATCAGGGGCGGTAGGCTCGGCATCTGTTGGTTCGTCAGTATGTTGGCCGTCAAGGAGTGGATCATCAATAGTTGTTTCAGGATGCAGGCCTTCCGGTTCACCAGTCTGCTCCGGTTCACCTCTTGGTTCTTCTTCTTCGGCAACAGGGTCTTCTGGCGGAATGGTGACCCGAGCTTTCTTGTTGGGTCTGGCTTTGGCCCTGCAAACAGAATAAAAAAGGATTAACATCATGTTCAAAAGATGTGGGGCGCATTGAAAGGAAAGGTTTTTCATAACTCACCCGGCCACAATTTTCAAAGGGGGAGTTGAGTTGCTGTCGATTCACCAGAAGAGGAAGGAGGTGTCACCTGATAATTTGAATCGGACGGATTAGGAGGCTGTCTGAAATAACCTGCCTTGGGGTAAGAATGGTCAAAAGTAGGAGAGACCTCAGACCGGTGCTTCCAAACCGGAGTATCAGGTAAACCGGTAGAGGTGACCTGTTGGCCACTGTGCCGGGTCATCCGGCGAGCTTCATGCTGTTGAGTCTTCAAAATAAATGTTGGATCCAAGTGAGCAAGAGGATGAGAAAAGCTTACTTTCCGGATTGCTTGGCGAGTTTTTTGTGTTGGCATAGAGTCTGAACCGGAGGAAAGGGTAATTACCTCTACTTCATCAGCCTGGCTAGCTTCTCCCTCCTCCTGAGGAAGATCATTGTTAACAAGATGCATAAAAAGAGAGCCAAGTGAGTCAAGTTCTACCTCAACTTCTGGGTCATCAGTATCATCATCAAGTTCCATATTAATCCGGTCAGCCGTTTTCCGCTTTAACGTCCGTTTTACGGCCTTGGTCTTCGGGCGGGTTGGTTTGACCACTTTGTCTCCAGTTGGCTTTGCTGCTTTCTCTATGGATTTCCGATTCCAGAAAGGATCATCACCCTATATATATATAAAGAAGAAGGGTTACAGCTTGTATAAGTTAAAGATATTAGAGATGAAGAGGAAGTGTAATGCTTATAGCAGACGGTTTGTTCTTGGTATAGAAGGGACTCAGACCGGTTTGACTACAGACTAGTTCCGATTCATTCAGAATTTTCTTTACACCTTCAGTAACTTCTTCCTCAGATAATTGGATGTTGCAGTGGCGTTGAGGATCGTCAACTTCACCAGTATATTCACACATTAAACCGGGACGCCGACTTAGCAGCAAGATACTCCAGGATATCCAACAGCGCACAAAATCCACACCTGTTAAACCGTTTGCCATAAAGGCCCGGAGCTTGGCGATTTGAGGAGCGTATTTTGCCCTTTCTGAAGAGCTCAGGCGTTGTGGCATTGGGTGAGTATTGGATAATCTATGATCACGGAAGCCGGGGAGGGGATTTTCATCCTCAGGCGAAGTGTCTCTACAATAGAACCATGTTTGGTTCCATTCCTTTGGGTGGCTATGGTGTTTGGCATGAGGAAATTCCACTTCTTTCCGCTTTTGAATCGAGACACCACCAAGCTCTGTGTTCGGGCCATTCACAAACTCTGTGCGCCGGTTTAAGTGAAAGAACTCCCAGAACAATTCTGCAGTTGGTTCTTCTTGTAAATAGACTTCACAGAAGACTTGGAAATTGCATAAGTTGGAGAATGAGTTGGGACCAATATCTTGTGGATGCAGTTGAAAGCTGGCAAGCACATCTCGATAAAATTTTGACCCTGGCGGTTTGAAACCACGGCCTATATGGTCAACAAAGATTATCACCTCGCCTTGTCTTGGGGTTGGAGGATTCTCTGTTCCTGGAACTCGCCATTTGATTTCAGTTTTCTTAGGCAGAGAGCCGATGCTAACCATCTCATTCAATTGATCCTTAGTAACCCAGGAACGAGCCCAGTTGCAGGCAGTGAATTGTTTGGCCATTGCAAAGCGAACAAACTGAAAATGAAAGGCCGGTTTATAAATTATGCATGATTATACACAAGAGACAAGGGAGTAAGAAACATGCTGATATGATAAATGGTACAACCCGGAGACCAGTATAATGAGAGAGAAAGGTAATGCTAGCACAGGGTTGATCAGACACTGTTAAACTGGAGCATAATTATGAAGGTAACACGCTCTTTCGGTTTATCAGAGGGCTAATGGCATAGACTATTTATACAATGTTAAACCGCTTATATTGGTGTGAGGAGAAACGGATCTCACAGGAACATAGAAACAGATCTCACAGTGATGTATAAAACTTTAGGATCTAAAGATAAGATAGAAAATCAAAAATAATTGGATCTTGAAGGGGTGCAGAACTGAAGCAATTTTTGACAGACTAGATCAGTTCTTTGCGCATAAGGATTTGTGATGACCATGGTAGGTAAGTTACGGCAAGAGATGCATCAAGCATGAAGTGTCCATCTATTAAAGGAAGAACAGGGAAGAATAGCATTGATGAACTTCCGAAGAACTGCAAAGAATGTCAAAACCCTAGAACAGATCTATGGTGAAAAAAGCAGAGAACTTACCGGAGCTGGTGAGGAAGCGGAAGGGCACCGCAGTATTCTGGTGCATTCAGGGTGATGCAGCGGCCAAGTTTGGAGCAGAGGCGACGGTCGATGGTGGCGGCGGAGCTCCAGAGGCTGAGCGGCGTGAGGAAGACGACGCGAAGAGGCACGGGGGGAAACGGTGAAAATGACCCCTCGGTCCTATTTATAAGGTGAAGTAATAAAATGGCAAGTACGGGAATCGAGGAGCCCAAAAAATGGATAAGTTAATAAAGGTGTCACCTCGATGACTGGATATATATTAAATGAAGGAAATCTCCGACATCAACGGATGGATGACGTTAGGGTGGTTTATCGTAATTTTGAAGTATGACGTCACGGCGGTTTACAAGATCAAAAATGAAGATAAGAGAGAAGATTTTTTCTAAAACTGTGGAAGATTGACATGAACAAGTTCAAACCAATCTGGGGCCTAATGTTGGGGATATTACTACTGGAGGTAAACCGGTCTTATGTAGCCGGGTTGACTCTTTGAAGATTAGAAGCCCATGAAGATATAAAGATGATGGCGCTTTACGGAGGGCCCAAAGGCGGGTTACAGTCTATAAATGTAAACCGGCTTAGTCATGTAACTTGTATAGTAAGATAGAAAGAGAGAGGCCAAACCGGATACATTTATAAACCAGCTTCGGGACTCTGTAGCCCGGCGGGCGTCAACCTTTGTATATAAAGGGCCGACCCGGCCATGGTTTAGGGACAGACAACAACAACTCGAGAGCCAGACAAAGCGGATTCGCTCCCTGGCCTTCGAAACCCTAGCAATACCAATCATAACTAGACGTAGGCTTTTACCTTCATCCAAGGGGCCGAAGTAGTATAAACTCCCGTGTCCTCTTGTCCGGTTTAACCCCTTTAAGATAACCCGTTGCGATGGCTCCACGACTAAGTCCTTTCACGAGGACATCTGCCGTGACAAACCCACGACAGTCACGGTTGGACGTGACTGCTTAGGTGCGGGTTAGCGAATTCATACCTCTTCGACGAAGGCATGACTGTGTCTTCGTTTGCTTTCCTCTTGGAAGGCTTGCCCAGCGCGAGAACCGATCTCCTCGAAATTGCCGAGCGTCTCCCATGTGAAGCATGATACAGTGCAGTGGGTGAGGCAAAATAAGTGCACTCTTCTAGAGAAGGTGTTTCTTAATTATTTACATGTGAAGCAGGAAGAAGGCTAGGATAGTCGGCGGTGATGGCCACTTCTGTGCTGTCATAGCTTGTCTGGTAAAACACTCCCCCCGCAAGCACCACGAATATATCTGGATCCTCTTCGAACCCAGGATCTAGCTCCCGGTTGTGGATCTTCGGCTGTGGGGCGGGACTACGAAGTCCTTCAGTGACATTCCGCCAGTGCTATCATAAACAGACTTGAAATTCATCAAAAGCAATCCGGGAGGGGAATGAGTGGAATAGAGGGGTTGAAGCTTACCCAACTGGGAGGATCATACATAGAATATCCATCTCTGTGCTAAATGCAAAGGAACTCCTCTTCCTCCCCTTTAAACAGCTAGGCCAATATATTGGCTAGAGCGGCGGGGGTATCCAAATCCTTTCGGCCATAGCGGGAGGCGTTATCATCTCCATTATAGTGCCACATGGACAGCCCTATGTATTGTAGCGGATGAACCCCATGCACTACGGTGATCGCCATTACCTCGATTATTCTGAGTCCGGACTGAGCGAGCGTCTTTGTCTTGCTCATAAGCTGGCAAACTTCCGCGCTGTCATCCTCTTCAAGACTCCGAGGACGCCAACTGTGGCATTTCTTCAGCGGAATGCTCGCAAATTAAGGGAGACCCTTTCGAACTGGGTCGGGAAGCGTGACGTCCTCAATATAGAACCATTCGGAAGGCCATACTTCGGATGCCTTCCTTGGTGTGCCAGATAGATATCCGGTATAAGCGATACGCCATACTTCGGCTCCACCCACTTCAAATATTGACCCCTCGTGATTACGCGGGACAAGACAGAACAACTTCCTCCATAGCTCGAAATGAGCCTCGATACCCAGGAATAGTTCACATAAGGTGACGTAACCCGCAATGTGCAGAATGGAGGTAGGGGTGAATTTGTGCAGCTGGAGGCCATAGTATTCCAGAAGCCCTTGGAGAAACAGATGAATGGGAAATCCAACGCCCCTTAGCAGGTAGGGGACGAAACATACTCTCCCCCCCCGGATGGATTGGGGAAGTCCTCTGCCTGAATCTCATCATTGAAGGAATCTAGTCCCGCTCGAACAGGAACTAGATCTGCGAGGGGAAGAAATCATTGTGTCTGTAGCTTTGTCAATTGACTGTGGGACACTGAACACTTCTCCCACTGGCCTTTCTCTGGGCCGGAACGGGTGGAGGAGCTGGGGGCGCTAGCCATGCTGGAATGGTTTCTCCTAAGCAGTTTCTGGGGATTTCCTCTGCGTGGTGCCGAATGGATCTAGGATCCAATATCTTTAATAGGTGCTCTTCCTCGCATGGACGGGGTGTTATCTACAAAAATACCCTGACCTTCCACCTTCGCTTGACACGTGGGAGGGGAAGTTATTTAACACGCAGAAGCCGAGGGGAGCGACATTGAGCCGTTGGCCAAATACATCACTTGAAGATCATTAAAGTAGGAACCCGCCTTGCAATGCCGAAGACAATTTGTGTGCGGAACACCTCGCTATTGAAGACTTGTTCAGGGGCTACTAAGGGTGTCCTGGACTAAGGGGTCCTCAGGCGTCCGGCCTGTTATCCATTGGGCCGGACTGATGGGCTGTGAAGACATGATGGCCGAAGACTGTACCTGTGTCCGGATTGGACTCTCCATGGCGTGGAAGGGAAGCTTGGCGACCAACTATGAAGATTCCTTCTTATGTAACCGACTCTATGTAACCCTAGATTCCCCCCTCCGGTGTTTATATAAACTGGAGGGGTTAGTCCGGAAAGGATATATTCATTACCATAGTCATACAGGCTAGGCTTTTAGGGTTTAGACATTACGATCTCGTGGTAGATCAACTCTTGTAACACATCAAGATCAATCAATAAGGACGTAGGGTATTACCTCCATAGAGAGGGCCCGAACCTGGGTAAACATCGTGTCCCCCATCTCCTGTTACCATCGATCCTAGACTCACAGTTCGGGACCCCCTAACCGAGATCCGCCGGTTTTGACACCAACAGCAGGTATTGATATTTTCTGACCTTCACCGATAATTTGAGCAGATATGGGTATATCCACTTGAATAAACATAAGTCTGAAAATTTGAAAAGTTTAAAGAATTTCAGAGTGAAGTGGAAAATCATTGTAACAAGAAAATAAAGTTTCTACGATCTGATCGCAGAGGCAAATATTTGAGTTACGAGTTTGGTCTTCAATTAAAACAATGTGGAATAGTTTCACAAACTCATGCCACCTGGAACACCACAGCGTAATGGTGTGTCCGAACGTCATAACCATACTTTATTTGATATAGTGCAATCTATGATGTCTCTTACCGATTTACCACTATCGTTTTGGGGTTATGCATTAGAGGCAGCTGCATTCACATTAAAAAGGGCACCACCTAAATCCGTTGAGACAACACTGTATGAACTGTGGTTTAGCAAGAAACCTAAGCTGTCGTTTCTTAAAGTTTGGGGTTGCGATGCTTATGTGAAAAAGTTTCATCTTGATAAGCTCAAACCCAAGTCGGAGAAGTGCGTCTTCATAGGATACCCAAAAGTAACTGTTGGGTACACCTTCTATTACAGATCCGAAGGCAAGATATTTGTTGCTGAGAATGGGTCCTTTCTAGAGAAGGAGTTTCTCTCGAAAGAAGTGAGTGGGAGGAAAGTAGAACTTGATGAGGTAACTGTACCTGCTCCATTATTGGAAAGTAGTTCATCACATAAATCTGTTTCTGTGACTCCTACACCAATTAGTGAGGAAGCTAATGATGATGATCATCTAACTTCAGATCAAGTTACTACTGAACCTCGTAGGTCAACCGGAGTGAGATCCGCACCAGAGTGGTACGGTAATCCTATTCTGGAGGTCATGTTAATTGACCATGACGAACCTACGAACTATGAGGAAGCGATGATGAGCCCAGATTCCGCGAAATGGCTTGAGGCCATGAAATCTGAGATGCGATCCATGTATGAGAATAAAGTGTGGACTTTGGTTGACTTGCCCGATGATCGGCAAGCCATAGAGAATAAATGGATCTTCAAGAGGAAGACAGACGCTGATAGTAGTGTTACTATCTACAAAGCTAGACTTGTCGAAAAAGGTTTTGACAAAGCTCAAGGTGTTGACTACGATGAGATTTTCTCACTCATAGGGATGCTTTAAGTCTGTCCGAATCATGTTAGCAAATTGCCACATTTTATTAAATATGGCAAATGGATGTCAAAACTACATTCCTTAATGGATTTCTTAAAGAAGAGTTGTATATGATGCAACCATAAGGTTTTGTCGATCCTAAAGGTGCTAACAAAATGTGCAAGCTCCAGTGATCCATCTATGGACTGGTGCAAGCATCTCAGAGTTGGAATATAAGCTTTGATGAGTTGATCAAAGCATATAGTTTTATACAGACTTGTGGTGAAGCCTGTATTTATAAGAAAGTGAGTGGGAGCACTACAGTATTTCTGATAAATATATGTGAATGACATATTGTTGATCGGAAATAATGTAGAATTTTCTGGAAAGCATAAAGGAGTATTTGAAAGGAGTTTTTCAAATAAAGACCTCGGTGAAGCTACTTACATATTGAGCATCAAGATCTATAGAGATAGATCAAGACGCTTGATAAGTTTTTTCAACGAGTACATACCTTGACAAGATTTTGAAGTAGTTCAAAATGGAATAGTCAAAGAAAGAGTTCTTACCTGTGTTACAAGGTGTGAAATTGAGTAAGACTCAAAGCCCGACCACGGTAGAAGATAGAAAGAGAATGAAAGTCATTCCCTATGCCTCAGCCATAGTTTCTATAAAATATGTCATGCTGTGTACCATATCTATTGTATACCCTACACTGACTTTAGCAAGGGAGTACAATAGTGATCTAGGAGTAGATCACTAGAAAATGGTCAAAATTATCCTTAGTGGAATGAGGATATGTTTCTCGATTATGGAGGTGACCAAAGGTTCGTCGTAAAGGGTTACATCGATGCAAATTTTGACACTGATCTAGATGACTCTAAGTCTCAATCTAGATACATTTTGAAAATGGGAGCAATTTGCTAGAGTAGCTCCGTGCAGAGCATTGTTGACATATAAATTTGCAAAATACATACGGATCTGAATGTGGCAGACCCGTAGACTAAACTTCTCTCACAAGCAAAACATGATCACACCTTAGTACACTTTGGGTGTTAGTCACATAGCAATGTGAACTAGATTATTGACTCTAGTAAACCCTTTGGGTGTTGGTCACATGACGATGTGAACTATGGGTGTTAATCACATGGTGATGTGAACTATTGGTGTTAAATCACACGACGATGTGAACTAGATTATTGACTCTAGTGCAAGTGGGAGACTGAAGTAAATATGCCCTAGAGGCAATAACAAAGTTATTATTTATTTCCTTATTTCATGATAAATGTTTATTATTCATGCTAGAATTGTATTAACCGGAAACATAATACATGTGTGAATGCATAGACAAACATAGTGTCACTAGTATGCCTCTACTTGACGAGTTCGTTAATCAAAGATGGTTAAGTTTCCTAACCATACACATGAGTTGTCATTTGATTAATGGGATCACATCATTAGGAGAATGATGTGATTGACTTGACCAATTCCGTTAGCATAGCACTTGATCGTTTAGTATGTTGTTATTGCTTTCTTCATGACTTATACGTGTTCCTATGACTATGAGATTATGCAACTCTTGTTGACCGGAGGAACACTTTGTGTGCTACGAAACGTCACAACGTAACTGGGTGATTATAAAGGTGCTCTACAGGTGTCTCCAAAGGTACTTGTTGAGTTGGCATATTTCGAGATTAGGATTCGTCACTCTGATTGTTGGAGAGGTATCTCTAGGCCCTATCGGTAATGCACATCACCATAAGCCTTGCAAGCAATGTGACTAATGAGTTAGTTGTGGGATGATGCATTATGGAACGAGTAAAGAGACTTGCCAGTAATGATAGTGAACTAGGTATTGAGATACCGATGATCGAATCTCGGGCAAGTAACATACCGATGACAAAGGGAACAACGTATGTTGTTATGCGGTTTGACTGATAAAGATCTTCGTAGAATATGTGGGAGCCAATATGAGCATCCAGATTCTGCTATTGGTTATTGACCGGAGACGTGTCTCGGTCATATCTACATAGTTCTCGAACCCATAGGGTCCGCACGCTTAAAGTTTGGTGATGATTTGTATTAAGATTTTATGTGTTTTGATGTACCGAAGGTAGTTAGGAGTCCCGGATAAGATCGGGGATATGACGAGGAGTCTCGAAATGGTCGAGATGTAAAGATCAATATATTGGAAGACTATATTCGGACATCGGAAAGGTTCCGAGTGATTCGGGTATTTTTCGGAGTACCGAGGAGTTACGGGAATACGGGGATGAAGTGTTGGGCCTTATTGGGCTTTACTGGGAAGGAGAGGCAGCAGCCAGGAGGTGGCGCGCGCCCCTCCCAATCCCAGTCCGAATTGGACAAGGGGTTTGGGGTGCGGCCCCCCTCTCCTTTCCTTCTCCCCCTCCCTCCTTTCCCCCTTTCTCCTAGTTGGACTAGGAAAGGGGGAAACCTACTCCTACTAGAAGTACGAATCCTACTCCCTTGGCGCGCCCCTCCTAGGGCCGGCCTCCTCCTCCCTTGCTCCTTTATATACGGGGGCAGGGGGCATCCCAGGACACACAAGTTGATCATTAATCCCTTCGCCGTGTGCGGTGCCCCCCTCCACCATAATCCACCTCGATCATATCGTAGTGGTGCTTAGCCGAAGCCCTGCGTCGGTAGCAATAGCATCACCGTCAACACGCCGTCATGCTGACGGAACTCTCCCTCGAAGCTCTGCTGGATCGAAGTTCGTGGGACATCTTTGAGCTGAACGTGTGCTGAACTCGGAGGTGTCGTACGTTCGATACTTGGATCGGTCGGATCATGAAGACGTACGACTACATCAACCGCGTTCTCATTACGCTTCCTCTTACGGTCTACGAGGGTACGTGGACGATACTCTTCCTTCTCGTTGCTATGCATCACCATGATCTTGCGTGTGCGTAGGGAATTTTTTGAAATTACTATGTTCCCCAACACAAAGGTCTCGGCAATACCTGAGTAACCAAATCATGCATAGCCACAAAAGGTCTTGAAATGAAAGAATGCGATGCACCAGAATCGAATAAGACTTTTGCAGGAAAGTCGTTAATAGGAAAATTACCCATGATCACTTTCGCAGAATCCTCTGCTTGAGCTGCGTTCATCATGTTCACCTTTGCAACGTTGGAATTATGCTTGACCACTGCATTGCTTGAAGTTCTCACAGGAGGAGGAGGCAGAAGGCACCTCTAGTTGTAGTACTTGTTTGCATAGTGCCCTTTTTTGCTGACACTTGTTGCAAGTAACCTCTGAGAGCGGATGATGATAAGGAGCACTTGACCTTGGAGTTTGAGACTGAGCTTTGTTCTGATAGACTGGGTTGGGTGGGTGGGAAGATCCATGCTACCTATGCTCTTCTGCTGGTAGGGCTGGCGAAACGGACGAGGAGGCAACCAGAACTTCTGTTGCTTAGTTGCCACTTGTGATGAAGAAGAAGATTGAACTACATCCCTGACTCTCTTCTTAGAAGCCTCACACTTGAGCTGAGCCGCTTCTTGCTTTAGTGCCATGTTATAGAATTGATCAAACTTAGTCGGCTCAAGAAGCACGAGAGCTAACTACAGATCTTCTCTAAGGCCACCTCTGAATTGAGAGATCATACTCTTTTCATCAGGAACATCTTTTTTTAGCGAAGCGAGCAAGTTTCTGAAACTGGATATTGTATTGGTACAGGGACATGCTGCCATGCTTGAGATTGCGGAACTCCTCATGCTTGCTCTCAGCCACACTTGGTGGAATGTGATGAGCTTTGAAGTCTCGGCGGAAATCATCCCAGGTAATCACACGACCTCCTCTGGAATCTCTGTATTGTTGAAACCACTCAGCAGCTTGGTCCTTGAGTTGAAACGAAGCAAACTTGACAAAGTCCTCAGGCCTGACATTGCTACATTCAAAATGCTTGCAGATGTCCACGAGCCAATCATCGGCATCTGTGGCCTCGACACATTTGCTGAAAGACTTCGACTGGTTTGCAAGGAACTGGTTGAGGGTAGAAAATTGAGGCTGATTGTTGCCTTGGCCTTGATTTCCTTGGTTTCCTTGACCTTGGTTGCGCTCTTTCAAGAGTTGCAAAAGTATCTGAGTGTTGGTGTTGGTGACTGCCAGGCCTACTTGCCATGCCTCCGGAGGTGGAGGTGGTGGCGGAGGGTTCGACCGATCCCCATCATTGTGGTCCGGATTCTGACGCGTTGGAGGAGCCATCCTGGAGAGGTTGACATCCGTTAGAATCTTGAAAGACAGATAGACAAGCTGAATCAATGGATCGAAATTGCAACATGTAGTCTTCACAATAAACATTCGAACAAGGATGAATCAACGAATTCCAAAGTAAATCATCACACGTCCATAAGATTTAGATTGTCTTTTTGCCATGCCGCCGAAGACGACAACAGTTTGCAACTGGATCACTTCCACAGTCACTGAGATACTCTAAAGGATTTTTTCAATGTCGGATATTTACCAGAGAAGAGTGTCATGTCTTATCGCGCGCTTGACCTGGCCGAAGAAAGACCTCAGCCAAAGGATGGTGAAATCATCATCTTTACTGGTCATACGAACCGGGGCTTTTCGTCGCCCGGCTCAAAATTCTTTAGAGATGTTCTACATTTTTTCAAGCTTCAACCACAAGTCATTAGACCCAATTCCATATCAAACATCTGTAACTTCCAAGTTTTCTGCGAGGTTTATCTTCAAAAATAACCTACTATTGAACTCTTCAGAGAATACTTCTGTTTGAACCACTAGAATGAGTACACCAATGGCCCCAGCTTGGAACTTGGCGGGATTTCGATTCAGCGCAGACGGGATGATGTCTTTCCTCTAGTAGTCTTGCCAAGCCATCCCAAGGACTGGAACCAAACCTGGTTCTATTGCAAAGACACGTTGCCAGCTGATGAAAAACCAATGTCGGGTTATCGCGCTGAGCGTCTTAACGCTAAATATTTACTCCCTGATAAACTTTCTGCTGCTGAAGCAAGAAACTTGTCCGAAAAATCAATAGGGTTCAAGCCTTGCTGGGAAATGGCTTAACTGGAGTTGACTTGATCCGCTGTTTGATCGCATGGCGGATCATCCCTCTGAGCCGCCAATCTGCCTTGATGTGCAACTATACCGGAGGAACAGACGATCCATTACATCATAGCTCCCTACGTCTGACCGAAGAAGCCATCATTGAAATGGCGACCACCCTCGTCAATAGCAAATATGAAGACTCCAGCAAAGTAGGGTTGAATCCTTTGTGCGAGCTTAACCCGGCACCAAAGGTAAATCCTCTTCACTCCTTTTTCCTCGGCAGTTAAGTATTTGCATGAGTTTCAACATGCTATGTTTCTACAGGCTAAATCTGACTTTTGGAAGGCCAGATATGATCATGAGGCTGCCAAAAAAGCTAGAGCCGCTGCAATAGCCACCAAGAAAAATGCCAGGAAATCTAAGAAGAACACAACTGCTTCTGACTTATTCAAGTTGGATGGCATCTCTGAGTTGGAGGTAGCCCTTGACTCTCTTGGCCTGCTTTTTAACAACCTTATTGACACTGACTATTATCATGAGGACACGGGGGCCAGCCAGGCAGTTGAAGACGAGGTAACTATTATTTCCTCCGACTCAGAACCTTTACCAAGGCAGAAACTTCGGTGGGTAACCCGGGAAGTAAGGTTTTCACACCCCTTGGCTTATTTAGATCCTCATTTTCTTTTGAAACAACAACAACATGAGAGCCGTCGTCAGACCCGGACCAGTGGAGACGATGGGTTATCCTCCGGCTTACTGAAAACCCCTCGAAAACGCCAAAATGAGGTTCTTTTAAATCTTAACTCTGATGAACAAGTCACTTTTATAAGTCACTCAACTATAATTCCACTTTTGCAGGAGATTGCTCGTTCCTCCTCTAGTGATTCTTCACAAACTCAGCTGATGGCTTTTAAGACTGCCCCGGGTAAAGATAATTATCCTTCTTCTGCACCTTTATGCCCGTATCGTTATAATGACTCATCAAATTCTTCTTAGTGGTCAAGCAAAGCCCAAGAAAGCAATGGTGGCAAAACCGGATGAGGATCCAAAAGCCGCTGAACTGGTGCAGCCGACTCTTGCCCCGGAACAAACTGAAGCACCGGAAGACCCTGCTATCAATGTTCAATCAAATCTTCTTGAGCCGTCTGTTGACGAAACCGTTCTTAATCCATCCACTACTGAACCGTCAAGCTCAGCTAACCCGCCAGAGACTTACGGCAATGATGTTTTAATCACTGGTACCAGATTCGTTGAACCGGGTAATCCGACTGTGCTGGCAAGACACTCCGCAAAGCAAGAAGTCATGGAGAGGTAGAAAGTGAGGTTTGATGTCTCCCACTACACTCATATGAGTATTGGTGAAGTACTATCTGGCTATCTTAGCCAAGTCAACTCCAGCCGTGATTCAGAGATTGAAATGGTCAAACAGATGTATCAAAAATATGAGGTATGTTCTCCGGCTTATATAAGTTATGTACCCAGGCAGCCCCCAAGTCTGCGGAGTCTGATAAGAGTGAATGATGTGTAGACTTTTAATAGACTTATAGGCTTTTGCCTTAGACTCCTTTCGATTCCCGGCTTACAACCAAACCAGATGCTGATAGTTTTTCAATTTGCATGTGTAGTCCCCAAGGGCCGGTTTAATCAGTATGAATGAGCCGGTCCTATTAGCCAATATGGAAGAGACAAATACTTTGACCAGATATCATTACGAGCCAGCTGAGGCTATCAATAACATATTCGGCTTACCTTTGGTAGGCAAAATAGCAAAATGCATTAGCCCCCAAGTGCCAAGTGGTCTTTCTTGCAAAGCACTTGGGACTTCTAGAAAAAATCCAATTCCTTTGACAAAAAAATTGCACTGACAGACATTAGCCCCCAAGTGCCAAGTGTTATTTCTTGCAAAGCACTTGGGACTTGCTTTTATAATCTGCCATGAAACTAAACAACCATATTCTGTATATAGACTGCAACCGCAGAACTGGAATCCCAATTGTCTGAAGCCAAGATCCGGTTGTCGACTCAGGAGACTGAAACAAAGAAAACTGAATCCAAACTCCAATTGAGTGTGTCTGAAGCAAAGAAACTGAAGACTAGTTTTAGTGCAGAGAAAAAGGCTTGCGCTAATGAGAAGACTGCCCTGACGCAGCGTGCTGAAACGGCCGAGGCGGCTCTGAAAGAAGTTACCGCTGAACTCATCGGTTTAAAGAAATGTGTTTCTCAGATGGTTTCTGCAATCTTTGATAAATCACCTTATTACTTACTAAAAGTCTATATTTGTCACCATAATGTAAGCCGTCTACTTAACTCATTGGGAAAACTTCACAGGTCCCTAGAGCAGCAATCTGAGTCAAGATAGTCTGATAAAGCTCAAGGCGGTTTACACTCTTGTGGAGCAATTGTATACTGGAGCTCAGCGGGCTCTTGCCATTATCTCCCTAGCGAACCAAGGACCAAACTTGTTGAGTGATGTCTTGAAGAAGCTGTCCATCTTACCTGCCAGGTTTTAGGAAGTCAAGTGTTATTTTCCGAGAGCCAGAGCCGTAACTGCTTTGAGCCGGTCCAAAGCCTAGGTACCGGAGTTAGATCCGGCAGACGTAGCCAGGGGTACCCCAGCTTTAAGGAAGAAGGAAGTCCCTTCGACCAAGAAGACTTTGCTGCCTGTGTGAAAGAGATTCGTCCTCATGCCACCATCATTGCTGAAGAAACCAATCTCACCAAGTATCGGCCAGGTTTTGATGCAGAAAATAAGAAGATGTTCACTCCTTCATATAAAGTGATGGACTTAATCCCGCTGATTCGCAAGCACACTTTCGCCCCTGAAATTGACCCATCTGGTCTGATTGATGATGAGGCTGAGTTTGTCTCCCTTCATGGCTTTGATTGGTCCAAACCCAATTTCCAAATGGTGGAGGAGGACGAACATGCAAGGGATGAGTCTCAACCATCCAGTCAACCCGGCCAGGATTCATGAACCGGCTCAAGTTTATCATATGCTATGTGTGAAAGTAAAACCAGTATTATCCTTTTGGGCTCCAAGCGCCTTGTAATAGGCTAGCTTAAAACTTCGTGTTCTGCTTATGCCATCGTGCATATTGTGTTGCGTACAACACTTTTGTCCGTCATGTGAAGATATGCTTTACATCCGTTACAATATCAGTAGTGTTGAATCTGTTCCTACATGCAATATATAAAAATTGTCCTGGCGGTTTACCGCCGGACGGGTCATAACGCCCAATACACAACCATGGAAACCAACATAACTGTATAATTAAGGCTGGATGCAAGAATAATCAACATGAAATGTATCATTCCTATGATATTGAATTATATTGGTGTCTTACCACAGGGTGGGTCATAATATCTTACATACGACCATTAATATTGAAAGAAGAGACACAGATAAGCCTGTTATGAATTTTAACTTTGAAACACAATGGCAATATCATACCTGTGATTTTGAATTTGCACTGCCAGTTCATGTGACCCGAACAATAAGGGTGATAACCCAATCTTTTAGAAGCCAACACTTCCATATGTATGATGATTGTCATACACTGGCGATTTATCGTCAAAAACCCAAGCTAGGTTAAATTGAAACCATACTTATACTTAGATCTAGAGGAAAATCCGCAGAATAAAAAACAAAGATTGTTTTTCAAAAACGTAAGCCAAGTAAAAATAAAAATTTGCAGGCTTCTGTTCGAATACGATTAGTAAACCAGACCAAAGGGGTTAAGCTAGGATTCGAATATGATCATGTAGCCCCAAGTGGCTTTGGCATTGCGCCGATCAAGAGGGTACCGACAGCTATGTTCTCCTTGGTTCGAATACGACCTATGTTTGAACAGGAAGCTCCCAAATGACCTTGAGAATTTTTTAAAGACTCTAATTCGAATACGATCAAAGTCGGGGTTAAGCTATGATTCGAATACGATCAAGAAGCCCCCTAGTGAGTTAGGCATTGTGCCGATCAAGAGGGTACCGATAGCTATGTTCTGTTTGGTTCGAATATGACCTATGTTTGAACAGGAAGCACCCAAATGATCATATGGTTTAACGTCTAGATTCGAATACGATCATGAGCCGGACCAAAGGGTTAAGCTGGATTTGAACACAATCAGCCCCCAATTGGTCATTTTGAAATTATCATGATGAAGACATATGATTATTGAGGATGAAAAGGACAGAGGTCCTGCTTTATTACTTATTATAATATATACAACATCAAAATATGTACATCATGAGAGCCGGTGGCTCAAGTATAGTAAGGTCGAAGATGAGCGATATTCCACGGCCGACGGGTCTCTTCCTCCGACTTATGTGAGTCTTTGTGCTCTCGAATATCGATAAGGTAGTATGACCCATTGTTCAAGTTCCTACTGACCACAAAAGGTCCTTCCCAAGGTGGGGATAACTTGTGTGCATCAGTTTGATCCTGGATGAGCCGGAGCACCAAGTCACCTTCTTGAAAGTTTCTGGACTTAACTCGGCGGCTGTGATAACAGCGCAGGTCCTGTTGGTAAATCGCCGAGCGGGCTGCTGCTAAGTCACGCTTTTCATCTAAAAGGTCAAGTGCATCCTGACGGGCTTGCTCGTTATCAGTCTCAACGTAAGCCTCCACGAGGGGCGAGTCATGACAGATGTCACTAGGTAGGACTGCTTGTGCTCCATAAACCATGAAGAAAGGCGTATAACCCGTAGACCTGTTGGGGGTAGTATTGATACTCCATATCACAGAGGGTAACTCCTCCACCCAACAACCCGACGTCCATTGTAAAGGAACCATAAACCAGGGTTTGAGACCTTTCAAGATTTCCTGATTGGCTCTTTCAGCTTGACCATTGGATTGGGGGTGAGCTACTGATGAAACATCAAGCCGGATATGCTCATGTTGGCAAAATTCCTCCATAGCACCCTTGGACAGATTAGTACCATTATCAGTTATAACGCTGTGTGGAAAACCAAAACGAAAGATCAGCTTTTTCATGAATTGAACCGCCGTGGCGACATCACACTTACTAACCGGCTCTGCCTCAACCCACTTTGTGAATTTGTCAACTGCCACCAGAAGGTGTGTCTTTTTATCTTTGGATCTTTTGAAAGGTCCAACCATGTCAGCCCCCAAACTGCAAATGGCCAAGCAATTGGAATCATCCGCAATTCTTGAGCCAGCACGTGTGCCCGTCGTGAGAATTTCTGACAACCATCACACCTACTGACCAGATCCTCCGCATCAGCGTGAGCCATCAGCCAGTAAAAAACATGATGGAAGGCTTTGGCTACAAGGGACTTTGAACCGGCATGATGGGCACAATCTCCTTCATGGATTTCACAAAGAATTTCTTGACCTCACTCGGGAGAGACACAACGTTGAAACGCCCCTGTGACACTGCGATGATGCAACTCACCATTGGCAATTGTCATTGATTTAGACCGTCGGGTTATCTTTCTAGCCAAGGTTTCATCCTCACGAAACTCACGCCGAGACATATAAGCCAAATATGGCACTGTCCAATATGGGATGACATGAAGAGCAGCCACCAATTGTGCTTCCGGGTCTGGAACAGTCAAGTCTTCCTCCATAGGCAATTTGACAAAAGGGTTATGCAGAACATCTAAGAAAGTGTTAGGTGGCACCGGCTTACGCTGAGACCCCAGCCGGCTTAAAGCATCGGCCGCTTCATTCTTTCTACGATCAATGTGTTCCACTTGGTAACCCTTGAAGTGTCCAGCAAAGGCATCAACTTCACGGCGATAAGCCGCCATGAGAGGATCTTTGGAATCCCACTTGCCTGATACTTGCTGAGCCACCAAATCTGAGTCTCCAAAGCACCTTACCCAGCTCAAGCTCATCTCCTTACCCATCCGAAGACCATGGAGCAAGGCCTCATACTCAGCTGCATTGTTAGTACAGGAAAACATCAACCGTAGCACATAACAAAATTTGTCACCTCGAGGGGAAGCTAAAACAACTCCAGCCCCCGAGCCCTCTAATTGCCTGGACCCATCAAAATGAATAGTCCAATATGTGTTGTCTGGCTTCTCTTCGGGCATCTGTAGCTCTTCCAAATCGTTGATGAAGTCCACCAGTGCTTGA
This sequence comes from Triticum dicoccoides, assembly GCF_002162155.2. Classification (NCBI taxonomy): domain Eukaryota; kingdom Viridiplantae; phylum Streptophyta; class Magnoliopsida; order Poales; family Poaceae; genus Triticum; species Triticum dicoccoides. Next base: position 465,123,665 of record NC_041388.1, on the reverse strand, counting down.
GACTTGATAGCAGTGCGTGACACATACTTTAAGCCATGAGGCCCAAGTCCAATGGCCCACTTGGCAACTCGTCCTGTGGCTTCTCTATTTTGAATGATATCTCCTAAAGGAGCAGAACTAACCACAGTGATGGGATGACCCTAAAAATATTGCTTAAGCTTCCAGCTCGCCATGAACACCCCATATACAAGTTTATGCCAATGTGGATATATCTATTTGGACTAAATAAGCACCTCACTGACGTAGTAAACCGGCCGTTGAACCAGATATTCCTTGCCAGACTCCTTGCGCTCTACTACCATGGCCACACTGACAGCACGTGTGTTAGCAGCCACATGTAACAATAATGGCTCCTTATCAATAGGAGCAGCAAGGACCGGCGGCTCAGCGAGCTGTCTCCTCAGATCTTCAAAGGCGGCGTTAGCAGCATCACTCCAGACCAAATCATTTGTCTTATTCATCATTTGATACAGCGGTATGGCCTTCTCACCTAACCAGCTTATGAACCGGCTTAAAGCAGCAATACGACCCGCCAAATGCTGAACATCATTGATGCACGCTGGCTTAGCCAAAGATGTGATTGCTTTGATCTTCTTCAGGTTAGCCTCGATGCCTTTGTTAGAAACCAGAAAACCCAAAAGCTTGCCCGCTGGTACTCCGAAAACACAATTGGTTGGGTTAAGCATCATCTTGTAGACCCGGAGGTTATCAAAGGTTTCCTTTAGATCATCTATCAAGGTCTCCTTCTCTCTGGACTTCACCACAATATCGTCCACATAAGCATGAACATTGCGCCCAATCTGATTGTGAAGACAGTTCTGCACACATCGCTGATAAGTCGCCTGGGCACTCTTAAGCCCAAAAGGCATTGACACATAGCAGAAGGATCCGAACGGAGTAATAAAAGCCGTCTTCTCCTGGTCCATAACTGCCATCTTGATCTGATGATAACCAGAATAAGCATCCAAAAAGCTCAAACGCTCACAACCCGCCGTAGCATCAATGATTTGATCAATACAAGGGAGAGCGAATGGATCAGCCGGACAAGCTTGTTTAAGTCCGCGTAATCCACACACATACGCCAGGTGTCGTTCTTTTTAAGCACGAGCACCAGGTTAGCCAACCATTCTGGATGAATAACTTCAATAATGAACCCGGCCGCCAAGAGCCGAGCCACTTCCTCACCAATGGCCTTGTGCCTCTCCTCATTGAACCGTCGAAGAAACTGCTTGACCGGCTTAAATTTTGGATCAATATTGAGAGTGTGCTCAGCAAGTTCTCTCGGTACACCCGACATGTCAGAAGGTTTCCATGCAAAGATGTCCCGGTTCTCATGGATGAACTTGATGAGCGCGCTTTCCTATTTGGGATCCAGATTAGCACTGATACTGAACTACTTAGATGAGTCACCTGGAACAAAATCGACAAGCTTGGTGTCATTAGCTGATTTAAACTTCAGCACCGGCTCATGTTCTGTAGTCGGCTTTTTCAAAGGCGTCATGTCCGCCGGGTCAACATTGTCCTTGTAGAACTTCAAATCTTCTGTTGCACTAACAGATTCAGCGTAAGCAGCATCACCTTCCTCACATTCCAAGGCTATCTTCCGACTCCCATGCATTGTGATGGTGCCCTTATGACCCGGCATTTTAAGCTGCCAATAAACATAACACGGTCGTCCCATAAACTTGGCATAAGCCGGTCATCCAAACAGGGCGTGGTACGGGCTCTTGATCTTGACCACCTCAAAGGTTAACTTCTCGGCCCTAGAATCATGCTCATCTCCAAAGGCTACTTCCAGTTCAATCTTACCCATTGGGTACGCCGACTTACTAGGCACCACTCCTGGAAAACAGTGTTGGACGTCCGTCAACCTGAGGTGCCACCACCAAGGCTAGGTGACCCGGATTGTCAACCCGGGGAGGATGATCTTCCCTACTCCACAGAATAGGCTGCTCAGACCATCTCAAATAACGAGGGACTGCCGGATCAACAGCATTTACAGCCCTCTTATGAAGCTTCTGGCCCCGTCTACACAAACTGGTGGTGAACACATGATACTGTCCACTATTCAACTGCTTTGGATTGCTCTGATATCCAGACTGCTGCTGCTGACCTCCCTGGCCAGATTGCTGATTATAGCCACCTTGATTTCCTTGAGAGCCTTGAAAGTTGGAATTTGAACTGCCGCCCGGGCCATGAAAACCGCCGCCACCTAAGCCGCCGCCCGGCCCATGATTGCCGTTGAACATGTTAGAATTCTTGAAAGCCTTCATGGTCGTACAGTCCTTCCATAGGTGAGTGGACGGTTTCTGCTGAGTACCATGTCTTGGACAGGGCTCATTTAACAACTGTTCAAGAGTGGGACCTGACCCGCCGAACCGAGGAGGTGGCCTCCCCTTACGTCGTTGATTGTTGCCATGTGCATTGGTGTTAGCCACAAACTCTGAGCTACCGTCAGCCTTATGCTTATTATTGCCTCATTGATTTGCCGGGTTATGCTGATGACCCTTGGCATTGTCGTTCTTCTTTCCCTTCCCTGTCTTCTCATCGTCAGACTCGGGATCCTTGGTACTATCAGAGTCAGCGTACTTGACTAGAGCCGCCATTAGGTGGCCCATGTCATTACAATCGCGCTTGAGCTGCCCCAGCTTTTGCTTCAGAGGCGTAAAACGGCAATTTTTCTCCAACATTAAGACTGCAAAGCCGGCATCCATCTTATCAGATGAATGTATTATGGCTTTGACCCAGTGCACCCAATGGGTCGTGGACTCACCTTCCTCTTGCTTGCAATTAGTCAAATCCACAATTGACATGGGTTTCTTGCATGTGTCTTTGAAGTTTTGAATAAACCGGGCCTTTAACTCTGCCCATGAACCAATGGAATTAGGCGGCAGCCCCTTTAACCAAGTGCGGGTCGTCCCATCCAACATCATGGTGAAGTACTTGGCCATTGCAGTGTCACTGACCTCCAGCGGTTCCATGGCCATCTCATAACTTTCAATCCATGCCCCGGGCTGTAAATCGGCCTTGTAATTAGGCACCTTTCGAGGCCCCTTGAAATCCTTAGGAAAACGTTCATTGCGCAGTGCCGGCACCAAGCAAGGGACACCTCCAGTCCTTGTGGTCACTCCTGCTTCAAGAGAAGTCGTCGGATAAACCGGAAAAGACTGGTAAGCCGCACGCTGAGCCGCTTGCTCAGCTGCCTGTTGAGCCGCCCGCTTAACCTCTTGGCGAATCCTGTCCTGGTCAACCAAGTTAGGAGCTCCATCACGCGCCAGGTCATGCCCGCACGGCTGGTCACGGCACCGAGCGTTGCTTGAAACAACTGCTGAACCTATATGCCTGCAATAACTCGAGCTCCGGCTTGGGAGAGGGGTCGAATGAATCCTCTCTCGACTATAAGAATATGCCTCCTACTGCGCCAAAGCCGTCTGAAGAAGTTCTCTGACCCTTCGTGTTTGAATTGCCGTCGGAGAGTCGCCCTCCGCCGGGAAAGCCGCCAATCGTGTCGCCGCAGCAATCATGTTTGCCAAAGGGTTGGAATAATGACCCGGTGGTGTTGGTACATAATGAGGTGAAGCAGTATTCATATGAGGAGGTTCCACCACCCGTGGTTGAACCGACGTTCCTGCCCCGGGTGTTGCAACCCGGTTTACCTCCAGCGAGTTGCTGGAGCCTGCACTGGGTGTGCGGAAGAGGTTTCTAGGATCATAAGTCAGAGGCAGATGGGATTGAGTTTTCTAGTGCCTTCTCCTCATGGCCTCATTTGATGCGTTCAAATCCATCGTAAGATGGAAAGCCTTTGATTGAATCTGCTGAGCCCGAGCATCCAAAGCCGCCCGCTCTGCGGCCATCCTGAAGTCCTCCGCTGCTAGGTTTTCCTTGGCTTGTGATACCTCCTCACGTAACCGTGCCACTTCTGCATCATCTTGAGCCTGATCCGCCGGGTTAACCACGGCAGTTAACACGGCTATCATCCTATCCATGATATCCATCAGTACCTGAGCCGACGGGCGCGCAGGGCCTCCTGCCCCGGCCGCCGCTGACCCGGAAATCGCTGCCGTAGCCGTAGAGTTTTGAACGGGTTGCGTGCCAGTCATGAGGATCACTGCCCTGCTTGGCAGCTCAAAGGGGTCTAGAATACTGCTGCCATCGGAATAGCCCCTGAGCCCACCGTCTTGCAATTGATACAATGAATTCATCTCACTTGTGGATGACTCACCATCAGAATAGATGGCCGTCTCACCGCCAGACACAGATCCTTCAGAAAATTCTCCTCCATGGATGCATCCCATGAAGGCACGCTTCATGGCGAGCTGAGTCCGGGCAGGTCTTGCACGCTGAGCCGTCTCGACGATGTCGGTGTAGATGTCCGGCTTAGGGCCCGGCTCGCTGATCTGGCCGATGAAGACATGGATTCCGCCGAAGGGTACCAGGTATCGTACTCAATTGAGCCGGCGTCGGGGCCCCAGCCTGCGTCATCGATGTAGAGCTTGCCGCGACGACTCTTGTTCATCCGGCCCACAACGTATCCCTTGAGCCCTTCGAAGCTGCCCTTCAAGAACTCAAATCCACCGTGTGCAGGCCCCACGGTGGGTGCCAACTGTCGTGGAATTGTCACGGCAGATGTCATAGTGGAAGGACTTAATCATGGAGCCATCGCAACTAGGAAGCTTAAAGGGGTTAAAATGGGACAAAGGACACGAGGGTAATACTGGTTCGGCCCCTTGCGGTGAAGGTAAAAGCCTAATCCAGTTTGAGGTGGTATTGCTTATGTTTAGATTACTACGGAGCGAATCCGCTTGACCTAGCTTTCGATCTGATCTTACTTGCCCTGAACCGCCACCGTGTTGTCCCTTTATATACAGAGGCTGCCCCGGCGGCTCATAGAATCCCGGCCGGCTCATAAACAGTGTCCGGCTCTGTCTAAAAATATTTCTGCCTTACGATGCAAGTTATGTACATATGGCGGTTTATCTCTACGGGCCTTGAGTCACCATTGGGTCTTGGGCCTTTAACTAAACCGCCATCTTCCAGAACTGTCTTGGGCTTCATGAATCGCCATAGGTATAACCCGGCCCCTCCTGGGCGGGTCATACCTAATAGTTATATCCCCAACAGATATGAACAAATAAGTGGTAAGGATTACCCAATCACAAACCAAATATCTATGGAAGAAATACTAGAGCTACTTGAATTCCCACCTATAAAACTCCCGAAACTTTTTGGTTATGCAATCAGGTGTTGGGGATACAGGGGAAGCATAATATCTCACCCAAACTAACAAATCCTACATCCAGTTGTATCCACCCTTCAACACATAACCAAGAAACCTTCGTAAATCATGTACCTCAACCTTCGAAAAGCATCCGTTATACAAGTTATGGCAATACTCCCAAACTCCCGCCCCAGTACTGGGTGGCGTCGAGGTTATCTCACCAACAACTGCATAAAAGAGATTTTCGATGTCGGTGAACTCAGGTATTCTAGAACTGCAACGATAAAATTGTGACGACAACACCTCGGAGGTCCACTCCTCGGGACACTGACCCAACCCCTAAATGTCAGGAGGCACCAAGAACAATGTTCTTGTCACAAAACTATTGGAACGATTCCAAGATACCCGCGTGATCCTAAAAAAAATTCGCGAAATTTGAGGAGAGGAGAGTCAAAACTTCTATGTCAGGAGGCCTCACCAGAGCGACGAAGGGGCTGAGGATTAAAAAGAATCCTACTCTCCGATATATATAATCCTAAGACTCAAAACATTTCGTTCTAGACTCAACAACGTCAACGATTCGATCAAGAAGGGGGCTCCTAAGTCGGGGATGGCTCTGATTACCAACTTGTAACACCCACAATGCGGCTATATCTCCCACGTGTCGGGGCATGACTTAGAGGCATAGCCGCATGGTAGTTTTGTCGCAAGAGGGGTAATCTTCACACAATCCCATGTACAGAATAGAAAGGGATAAAGAGTTAGCTTACAATCGCCACTTCACACAATACATAAATAATTCATACATCATCCAAAGTACAATCAAAGGTCCGACTACGGAACCAAAATAAAGGAAGACAACCCAAAATGCTAGATCCCCGATCGTCCCAATTGGGATCCACTACTGGTCATCGGGAAACAAAACGTAGTAATGACGCAAATCCTCGTCGAACTCCCATTTGAGTTCGGTAGCATCACCTGCACTGGTATCCTCGGCACCTGCAACTGTTTGGAAGTATCCGTGAGTCATGTGGACTCAGAAATCTCACACCCGCGAGATCAAGACTATTTAAGCTTAAGGGTAGGAAAGGGTAGTGAGGTGGATCTGCAGCAAGCACTAAGCAAATATGGTGGCTAACATACGCAAATGAGAGCGAGAAGAGAAGCAACGCAATGGTAGAGAAGCTAGAAGTGATCAAGAAGTGATCCTGAAGCTACTTACGTTCAAGTATAACACAAGACCGTGTTCACTTCCCGGACTCCGCCGAAAAGAGACCATCATGGCTACACACGTGGTTGATTCATTTTAATTAATTTAAGTATCAAGTTCTCTACAACCGGATATTAACAAATTCCCATCTGCCACATAACCGCGGGCACGGCTCTCGAAAGTTTATACCCTACAGGGGTGTCCCAACTTAGCCCATCACAAGCTCTCACGGTCAATGAAGGATATTCCTGAAGGAAATATGCCCTAGAGGCAATAATAAAGTTATTATTTATTTCCTTATATCATGATAAATGTTTATTATTCATGCTAGAATTGTACTAACCGGAAACATAATACATGTGTGAATACATAGACAAACAGAGTGTCACTAGTATGCCTCTACTTGACTAGCTCGTTAATCAAAGATGGTTATGTTTCCTAAACCATGAACAAAGTGTTGTTATTTGATTAACGAGGTCACATCATTAGTTGAATGATCTGATTGACATGACCCATTCCATTAGCTTAGCACCCGATCGTTTAGTATGTTGCTATTGCTTTCTTCATGACTTATACATGTTCCTATGACTATGAGATTATGCAACTCCCGTTTGCCGGAGGAACACTTTGGGTGCTACCAAACGTCACAACATAACTGGGTGATTATAAAGGAGCATTACAGGTGTCTCCAAAGGTACATGTTGGGTTGGCGTATTTCGAGATTAGGATTTGTCACTCCGATTGTCGGAGAGGTATCTTTGGGCCCTCTCGGTAATGCACATCACATAAGCCTTGCAAGCATTACAACTAATATGTTAGTTGTGAGATGATGTATTACGGAACGAGTAAACAGACTTGCTGGTAACAAGATTGAACTAGGTATTGGATACCGACGATCGAATCTCGGACAAGTAACATACCGATGACAAAGGGAACAACGTATGTTGTTATGCGGTCTGACCGATAAAGATCTTCGTAGAATATGTAGGAGCCAATATGGGCATCCAGGTCCCGCTATTGGTTATTGACCAGAGATGTGTCTCAGTCATGTCTGCATTGTTCTCGAACCGTAGGGTCCGCATGCTTAACGTTACGATGACAGTTATTATGAGTTTATGCATTTTGATGTACCGAAGTTAGTTCGGAGTCCCGGATGTGACCACGGACATGACGAGGAGTCTCGAAATGGTCGAGATATAAAGATTGATATATTGGAAGCCTATGTTTGGATATCGGAAGTGTTCCGGGTGAAATCGAGATTTTACCGGAGTACCGGGAGGTTACCGGAACCCCCCGGGAGCTATATGGGCCTTAGTGGGCTTTAGTGGAAAGGAGAAAGGGGCAGACCAAGGTGGGCCGCGCGCCTCCCCCCTCCCCTAGTCCTATTAGGACAAGGAGAGGTGGCCGG
>NC_041388.1:465115434-465115819 GCF_002162155.2 Triticum dicoccoides | reverse complement strand
ATCGAGATTTTACCGGAGTACCGGGAGGTTACCGGAACCCCCCGGGAGCTGTATGGGCCTTAGTGGGCTTTAGTGGAAAGGAGAAAGGGGCAGCCCAAGGTAGGCCGCGCGCCTCCCCCCTCCCCTAGTCCTATTAGGACAAGGAGAGGTGGCCGGCCCCCCTCTCTCTCTTTCCCCCTCGGGGAATCCTATTCCAACTAGGATTGGGGGGGGGGGGGGTCCTACTCCCGGTAGGAGTAGGACTCCTCCTGCACCCTCCTCCTGGCCGGCCGCCCCCTCCCCCTTGGATCCTTTATATACGGGGGCAGGGGGGCACCTCTAAACACACAAGTTGATCCTTGAGATCGTTCCTTAGTCGTGTGCGGTGCCCCCTGCCACCATATTC
>NC_041388.1:465102819-465115424 GCF_002162155.2 Triticum dicoccoides | reverse complement strand
GGTTACCGGAACCCCCCGGGAGCTATATGGGCCTTAGTGGGCTTTAGTGGAAAGGAGAAAGGGGCAGACCAAGGTGGGCCGCGCGCCTCCCCCCTCCCCTAGTCCTATTAGGACAAGGAGAGGTGGCCGGCCCCCCTCTCTCTCTTTCCCCCTCGGGGAATCCTATTCCAACTAGGATTGGGGGGGGGGGGGAGTCCTACTCCCGGTAGGAGTAGGACTCCTCCTGCGCCCTCCTCCTGGCCGGCCGCCCCCTCCCCCTTGGATCCTTTATATACGGGGGCAGGGGGCACCTCTAGACACACAAGTTGATCCTTGAGATCGTTCCTTAGCTGTGTGCGGTGCCCCCTGCCACCATATTCCACCTCGATCATATTGTAGCGGTGCTTAGGCGAAGCCCTGCGATGGTAGAACATCAAGATTGTCACCATGCCGTCGTGCTGACGGAACTCCTCCCCGACGCTTTGCTGGATCGGAGCCCGGGGATCGTCATCGAGCTGTACGTGTGCTAAGAACTCGGAGGTGCCGGAGTAACGGTGCTTGGATCGGTCGGATCGGGAAGACGTACGACTACTTCCTCTACGTTGCATCAACGCTTCCGCAGTCGGTCTGCGTGGGTACGTAGACAACACTCTCCCCTCTCGTTGCTATGCATCACCATGATCTTGCGTGTGCGTAGGAATTTTTTTTGAAATTACTGCGTTCCCCTAAAGTGGTATTAGAGCCTAGGTTTTATGGTTTGATGTTATATGCACGAGTAGAACACAAGTGAGTTGTGGGCGATACAAGTCATACTGCCTACCAGCATGTCATACTTTGGTTCGGCGGTATTGTTGGACGAGACGACCCGGACCAACATTACGCGTACGCTTACGCGAGACCGGTTCTCCCGACGTGCTTTGCACATAGGTGGCTTGCGGGCGACTGTCTCTCCAACTTTAGTTGAACCAAGTGTGGCTACGCCCGGTCCTTGCGAAGGTTAAAACGGAGTCTATTTGACAAACTATCGTTGTGGTTTTGATGCGTAGGTGAGATTGGTTCTTACTTAAGCCCGTAGCAGCCACGTAAAACTTGCAACAACAAATTAGAGGACGTCTAACTTGTTTTTGCAGGGCATGTTGTGATGTGATATGACCAAGACATGATGCTAAATTTTATTGTATGAGATGATCATGTTTTGTAACCGAATTATCGGCAACTGGCAGGAGCCATATGGTTGTCGCTTTATTGATGCAATGCAATCGTGATGTAATGCTTTACTTTATTACTAAGCGGTAGTGATAGTCGTAGAAGCATAAGATTGGCGAGACAACAACGATTCTACGATGGAGATCAAGGTGTCGCGTCGGTGACGATGGTGATCATGACGGTGCTTCGGAGATGGAGATCACAGGCACAAGATGATGATGGCCATATCATATCACTTATATTGATTGCATGTGATGTTTATCTTTTATGCATCTTATCTTGCTTTGATTGACGGTAGCATTATAAGATGATCTCTCACTAAATTATCAAGAAGTGTTCTCCCTGAGTATGCACCGTTGCGAAAGTTCTTCGTGCTAAGACACCACGTGATGATCGGGTGTGATAGGCTCTACGTTCAAATACAATGGGTGCAAAACAGTTGCACACGCGGAATACTCAGGTTATACTTGACGAGCCAAGCATATACAGATATGGCCTCGGAACACGGAGACCGAAAGGTCGAGCGTGAATCATATAGTAGATATGATCAACATAGTGATGTTCACCAATGAAACTACTCCATCTCACGTGATGATCGGACATGGTTTAGTTGATTTGGATCACGTGATCACTTAGAGGATTAGCGGGATGTCTATCTAAGTGGGAGTTCTTAAGTAATATGCTTAATTGAACTTAAATTTATCATGAACTTAGTCCTTGATAGTATCTTGCTTGTTTATGTTGATTGTAGATAGATGGCTCGTGCTGTTGTTCCGTTGAATTTTAATGCGTTCCTTGAGAAAGCAAAGTTGAAAGAGGATGGTAGCAATTACACAGACTGGGTCCGTAACTTGAGGATTATCCTCATTGCTGCATAGAAGAATTATGTCCTGGAAGCACCGCTGGGTGCCAGGCCTGCTGCTGGAGCAACACCAGATGTTATGAACGTCTGGCAGAGCAAAGCTGATGACTACTCGATAGTTCAGTGTGCCATGCTTTATGGCTTAGAATCGGGACTTCAACGACGTTTTGAACGTCATGGAGCATATGAGATGTTCCAGGAGTTGAAATTAATATTTCAAGCAAATGCCCGGATTGAGAGATATGAAGTCTCCAATAAGTTCTATAGCTGCAAGATGGAGGAGAACAGTTCTGTTAGTGAGCATATACTCAAAATGTCTGGGTATAATAATCACTTGATTCAATTGGGAGTTAATCTTCCAGATGATTGCGTCATTGACAGAATTCTCCAATCACTGCCACCAAGCTACAAGAGCTTCGTGATGAACTATAATATGCAAGGGATGAACAAGACTATTCCCGAGCTCTTCGCAATGCTGAAAGCTGCGGAGGTAGAAATCAAGAAGGAGCATCAAGTGTTGATGGTCAATAAGACCACTAGTTTCAAGAAAAAGGGCAAAGGGAAGAAGAAGGGGAACTTCAAGAAGAACGGCAAGCAAGTTGCTGCTCAAGAGAAGAAACCCAAGTCTGGACCTAAGCCTGAAACTGAGTGCTTCTACTGCAAGCAGACTGGTCACTGGAAGCGGAACTGCCCTAAGTATTTGGCGGATAAGAAGGATGGCAAGGTGAACAAAGGTATATGTGATATACATGTTGTTGATGTGTACCTTACCAATGCTCGCAGTAGCACCTGGGTATTTGATACTGGTTCTGTTGCTAATATTTGCAACTCGAAACAGGGACTACGGATTAAGCGAAGATTGGCTAAGGACGAGGTGACGATGCGCGTGGGAAACGGTTCCAAAGTCGATGTGATCGCGGTCGGCACGCTACCTCTACATCTACCTTCGGGATTAGTATTAGACCTAAATAATTGTTATTTGGTGCCAGCGTTGAGCATGAACATTATATCTGGATCTTGTTTAATGCGAGACGGTTATTCATTTAAATCAGAGAATAATGGTTGTTCTATTTATATGAGTAATATCTTTTATGGTCATGCACCCTTGAAGAGTGGTCTATTCTTATTGAATCTCGATAGTAGTAATACACATATTCATAATGTTGAAGCCAAAAGATGCAGAGTTGATAATGATAGTGCAACTTATTTGTGGCACTGCCGTTTAGGTCATATCGGTGTAAAGCGCATGAAGAAACTCCATACTGATGGACTTTTGGAACCACTTGATTATGAATCACTTGGTACTTGCGAACCGTGCCTCATGGGCAAGATGACTAAAACACCGTTCTCCGGTACTATGGAGAGAGCAACAGATTTGTTGGAAATCGTACATACAGATGTATGTGGTCTGATGAATATTGAGGCTCGTGGCGGATATCGTTATTTTCTCACCTTCACAGATGACTTAAGCAGATATGGGTATATCTACTTAATGAAACACAAGTCTGAAACATTTGAAAAGTTCAAAGAATTTCAGAGTGAAGTTGAAAATCATCGTAACAAGAAAATAAAGTTTCTACGATCTGATCGTGGAGGAGAATATTTGAGTTACAAGTTTGGTGTACATTTGAAAAATTGTGGAATAGTTTCGCAACTCACGCCACCCGGAACACCACAGCGTAATGGTGTGTCCGAACGTCGTAATCGTACTTTACTAGATATGGTGCGATCTATGATGTCTCTTACTGATTTACCGCTATCGTTTTGGGGATACGCTCTAGAGACGGCCGCATTCATGTTAAATAGGGCACCATCAAAATCCGTTGAGATGACGCCTTATGAACTGTGGTTTGGGAAGAAACCAATGTTGTCCTTTCTGAAAGTTTGGGGCTGCGATGCTTATGTGAAAAGGCTTCAACCTGATAAGCTCGAACCCAAATCGAAGAAATGTGTCTTCATAGGATATCCAAAGGAAACTATTGGATACACCTTCTATCACAGATCCGAAGGCAAGACTTTTGTTGCTAAATTCGGAAACCTTCTAGAGAAGGAGTTTCTCTCGAAAGAAGTGAGTGGGAGGAAAGTAGAACTTGACGAGGTAACTATACCTGCTCCCTTATTGGAAAGTAGTACATCACAGAAAACTGTTTTAGTGACACCTACACCAGTTAGTGAGGAAGCTAATGATAATGATCATGAAACTTCAGATCAAGATACTACTGAACCTCGTAGGTCAACCAGAGTGAGATCCGCGCCAGAGTGGTACGGTAATCCTGTTCTGGAAGTCATGCTACTAGATCATGATGAACCTACGAACTATGAAGAAGCGATGGTGAGCCCAGATTCCGCAAAATGGCTTGAAGCCATGAAATCTGAGATGGCATCCATGTATGAGAACAAAGTATGGACTTTGGTTGACTTGCCCGATGATCGGCAAGCGAGTGAGAATAAATGGATCTTCAAGAAGAAGACTAATGCTGACGGTAATGTTACTGTCTACAAAGCTCGACTTGTCGCAAAAGGTTTTCGACAAGTTCAAGGGGTTGACTACGATGAGACCTTCTCACCCGTAGCGATGCTTAAGTCTGTCCGAATCATGTTAGCAATTGCCGCATTTTATGATTATGAAATTTGGCAAATGGATGTCAAAACTGCATTCCTGAATGGGTTTCTGGAAGAAGAGTTGTATATGATGCAACCAGAAGGTTTTTCCGATCCAAAGGGAGCTAACAAAGTGTGCAAGCTCCAGCGATCCATTTATGGACTGGTGCAAGCCTCTCGGAGTTGGAATAAACGCTATGATAGTGTGATCAAAGCATTTGGTTTTATACAGACTTTCGGAGAAGCCTGTATTTACAAGAAAGCGAGTGGGAGCTCTGTAGCATTTCTGATATTATATGTGGATGACATATTACTAATTGGAAATGATATAGAATTTCTTGATAGCATAAAGGGATACTTGAATAAGAGTTTTTCGATGAAAGACCTCGGTGAAGCTGCTTCATATTAGGCATAAAGATCTATAGAGATAGATCAAGACTCTTAATTGGACTTTCACAAAGCACATACCTTGACAAGATTTTGAAGAAATTCAAAATGGATCAAGCAAAGAAAGGGTTCTTGCCTGTCTTACAAGGTGTGAAGTTGAGTCAGACTCAATGCCTGACCACTGCAGAAGATAGAGAGAAAATGAAAGATGTTCCCTATGCTTCAGCCATAGGCTCTATCATGTATGCAATGCTGTGTACTAGACCTGATGTGTGCCTTGCTATAAGTTTAGCAGGGAGGTACCAAAGTAATCCAGGAGTGGATCACTGGACAGCGGTCAAGAACATCCTGAAATACCTGAAAAGGACTAAGGATATGTTTCTCGTATATGGAGGTGACAAAGAGCTCATCGTAAAAGGTTACGTTGATGCGAGCTTTGACACTGATCCGGACGATTCTAAATCGCAAACCGGATACGTGTTTACATTAAACGGTGGAGCTGTCAGTTGGTGCAGTTCTAAACAAAGCGTCGTAGCGGGATCTACATGTGAAGCGGAGTACATAGCTGCTTCGGAGGCAGCGAACGAAGGAGTCTGGATGAAGGAGTTCATATCCGATCTAGGTGTCATACCTAGTGCATCGGGTCCAATGAAAATCTTTTGTGACAATACTGGTGCAATTGCCTTGGCAAAGGAATCCAGATTTCACAAGAGAACCAAGCACATCAAGAGACGCTTCAATTCCATCCGGCATCTAGTCCAGGTGGGAGACATAGAGATTTGCAAGATACATACAGATCTGAATGTTGCAGATCCGTTGACTAAGCCTCTTCCACGAGCAAAACATGATCAGCACCAAGGCTCCATGGGTGTTAGAATCATTACTGTGTAATCTAGATTATTGACTCTAGTGCAAGTGGGAGACTGAAGGAAATATGCCCTAGAGGCAATAATAAAGTTATTATTTATTTCCTTATATCATGATAAATGTTTATTATTCATGCTAGAATTGTATTAACCGGAAACATAATACATGTGTGAATACATAGACAAAGAGAGTGTCACTAGTATGCCTCTACTTGACTAGCTCGTTAATCAAAGATGGTTATGTTTCCTAAACCATGAACAAAGTGTTGTTATTTGATTAACGAGGTCACATCATTTGTTGAATGATCTGATTGACATGACCCATTCCATTAGCTTAGCACCCGATCGTTTAGTATGTTGCTATTGCTTTCTTCATGACTTATACATGTTCCTATGACTATGAGATTATGCAACTCCCATTTGCCGGAGGAACACTTTGGGTGCTACCAAACGTCACAACGTAACTGGGTGATTATAAAGCAGCATTACAGGTGTCTCCAAAGGTACATGTTGGGTTGGCGTATTTCGAGATTAGGATTTGTCACTCCGATTGTCGGAGAGGTATCTCCGGGCCCTCTCGGTAATGCACATCACATAAGCCTTGCAAGCATTACAACTAATATGTTAGTTGTGAGATGATGTATTACGGAACGAGTAAAGAGACTTGCCGGTAACGAGATTGAACTAGGTATTGGATACCGACGATCGAATCTCGGGCAAGTAACATACCGATGACAAAGGGAACAACGTATGTTGTTATGCGGTCTGACCGATAAATATCTTCATAGAATATGTAGGAGCCAATATGGGCATCCAGGTCCCGCTATTGGTTATTGACCGGAGATGTGTCTTAGTCATGTCTGCATTGTTCTCGAACCGTAGGGTCCGCACACTTAACGTTACAATGACAGTTATTATGAGTTTATGCATTTTGATGTACCGAAGTTAGTTCGGAGTCTCGGATGTGATCACGGACATGACGAGGAGTCTCGAAATGGTCGAGACATAAAGATTGATATATTGGAAGCCTATGTTTGGATATCGGAAGTGTTCCGGGTGAAATCAAGATTTTACCGGAGTACCGGGAGGTTACCGGAACCCCCCGGGAGCTATATGGGCCTTAGTGGGCTTTAGTGGAAAGGAGAAAGGGGCAGACCAAGGTGGGCGCCGTGCCTCCCCCCTCCCCTAGTCCTATTAGGACAAGGAGAGGTGGCCGGCCCCCCTCTCTCTCTTTCCCCCTCGGGGAATCCTATTCCAACTAGGATGGGGGGGGGAGTCCTACTCTCGGTAGGAGTAGGACTCCTCCTGCGCCCTCCTCCTGGCCGGCCGCCCCCTCCCCCTTGGATCCTTTATATACGGGGGCAGGGGGCACCTCTAGACACACAAGTTGATCCCTGAGATCGTTCCTTAGCCGTGTGCGGTGCCCCCTGCCACCATATTCCACCTCGATCATATTGTAGCGGTGCTTAGGCGAAGCCCTGCGACGGTAGAACATCAAGATCGTCACCACGCCGTCGTGCTGACGGAACTTCTCCCCGATGCTTTGCTGGATCGGAGCCCGGGGATCGTCATCGAGCTATACGTGTGCTAAGAACTCGGAGGTGCCGGAGTAACGGTGCTTGGATCGGTCGGATCGGGAAGACGTACGACTACTTCCTCTATGTTGCTCAACGCTTCCGCAGTCGGTCTGCGTGGGTACGTAGACAACACTCTCCCCTCTCGTTGCTATGCATCACCATGATCTTGCGTGTGCATAGGAAAGTTTTTGAAATTACCGCGTTCCCCTACAATTCCTTCTCGCGGGAAGACTCGATCAGTCTCAAAATCCCGGTTACAAGACATTTCGACAATGGTAAAACAAGACTAGCAAGACCACCCGACTATGCCGACAAATCCCGATAGGAGCTGCACATATCTCGTTCTCAGGGCACACCGGATGAGCAATCCGTACAACTAAAACCAGCCCTCAAGTTTCCCCGAGGTGGCGCTGCAAGGGGCTCTAGTTTGGACCAACACTCAGAGGAGCACTGGCCCGGGGGTTAAAATAAAGATGACCCTTGGGATCGCGAAAACCCAAGGGAAAAGGCTTAGGTGGCAAATGTTAAACCAAGGTTGGGCCTTGCTGGAGGAGTTTTATTCAAAGCGAATTGTCAAGGGGTTCCCATAACACCCAACCGCGCAAGGAACGCAAAATCAAGGAACACAACACCGGTATGACAGAAACTAGGGCGACAAGAGTGGAACAAAACACTAGGCAAAAGGCCGAGCCTTCCACCCTTTACAAAGTATATAGATGCATTAAAGTAAATAGTAGATAATAATGATATCCCAACAATATCCATGTTCCAACATGGAACAAACTTCACCTTCACCTGCAACTAGCAATGCTATAAGAGGGGACGAGCAAAAGCGGTAACATAGACAAACAACGGTTTGCTAGGAAAGGTGGGTTAGAGGCTTGACATGGCAATATGGGAGGCATGATATAGCAAGTGGTAGGTAGCGCGACATAGCGATAGAAAGAACAACTAGCATAGCAAAGATAGAAGTGATTTCGAGGGTATGGTCATCTTGCCTGCAAAGTTCTCAGAGTTGTCGAAAGCTTCATCCTCGTTAGCATACTCAACAGGTTCCTCAGTCACATAGTTGTCTCTCGGCTCTACCCAAGGCAAGAACACAAGCAATGGAACAACAATCAATCGCGGTGCAATGCACAAGCAACATGATGCAATACATGACATGATATGCAAGACATGATATGCAATGCATATGCATGCTCCGGAAGACAAAGAAATGATTAAGGCATCAACTTGGAAAACCAAGTATGCCACTGGAAATATGATATGATTTCGGTTGAAATCGATATAAAGATCACCGGAAACGGATGCACGGTTTGCAAATGGCAAGCAAAACAAGAATGACGCAATTCTGCGATTAACATCACGATGGCACTTAGAATGCAACAAGAAACAAAGCTACTGCACTCCAACGTAGCAACAAAGCATATGGCAGTGATGTACATGAGATGCTTGACAAAACATGAACACTGAGCTACGGCTAAACCACACTAGAACAGGTTCAAACAAGCATGGCAAAAGTGCAAAAGATATCAGCTTCACAGACTTAGTGGAAATACTAACATGTCAAAAACAACATCAGGAAGCAATGTTTAGAGCAAGCAAACAACATGCTACAGGAACATATCATAGTAAACAAAGGCATGGCGTGATTCTACTAAATGCATAGAACAAAAGTCCCTTACTGAACATGAGCCAAAAAGGCACAGAAGATATGATGGCACCCATGTAAACATAGCAAGTTTCATTAACAGTTCCAGACTGGCATAAAAACAGAGCATGGCATAAACAGATTTGTGATAGTGACTTTGTGAGCTCATGCCACTCATCACAAAGCATTTCATGAAAAAACAAGCATACCAACAACAATATGACATGCTCATGAAGCTAAACATGGCAAGAGCAAGTTCATAACATGCATGGATCACTAGCAACAACCATGCCAATATTGATTAACATGTTAACATTTTGCCAGGAACGTTTTATAGAAAAAGTAGAGCAATAAAAAGACATGCTAGAGCACTCCATAATTGCAACCAGGGGCATGGATGGATAGAGCATAACCACATGTTCAAAACATCCTTACTGAAGTATCCCAAAATAATCATGGATCTCAATGTAGCATCAAGTTTACATGGCATCAAAATAACATCAGGAAAAAGACCATGTGTACAGTTGTAATTCATTCCCATCCTGGCATGGGACCTAAACATGCACCAAAGGACACATGTATAAATTTTCTAGCCATTTTGGTGTACTGGAGCATGTATTTCAAGTTCAGATTTGAATTATGGACATTAAATGCCTAGGAAACTCAATTAGTGTATAAAAAGGCCAAACGAACCCTGAATAAGTTTAAATTTCAGCACGGATATCATGTCGTTCCATGTTGCCTGTAGAAGAAAATATAATGCGAAAAAAGGCAGTGATTACGTTTCGCTCACAAGGGGGACACGTTTCCCTATTGGAACCACGAGGCTTCTTTGAGAGAAGCTCCGGTTTGTAAGACGATTGTAATAAAACTTGTGCCAAAATGGACGAAAAAATTCCTCAACATATATGTGCCATGTCGTGACACCATGCCAGGTTTCATGATTTTCGGGTGAGTTTTGGATTTACGGGGATTTAAAAACCGAGATTCTTCTCACAAAATGTTTTCAAATAGCACATGGTTCACTCATGAAAGCCTACCAAACCGTGGCTGATGCCCCCCTCCCCCCTACTGCGTGTGTGATCTGAGTCGTGCGTTCTGATTGGCCAGAACCCAAACCCCACGGATCGTCCGTGTGCACCGTTGGACGCTCCCAGATCCAACGGAAGCCCTCAGCCCTTTTGACAGCACACAGTACATGGGTAAGCACTGTGCGCATGCGTCTTGCTAGCTCATGCTTCCTTCTCTACTACGTTTTCTAAACAGGCTACCGTTTCCCGCCATTCCTCTCATCAGTTTCCCGCCTCTTCTCCCATCGTTTTCTCACTACTAGTGCCAGTGCTCATTGAAGGCTAGCGACGACACACCGGCCATGTAAATATCGCACACAGTTTCTAAAAGCACAAATGTGTGTGATAGGCGGGAGTAGGTCCCATAGGGTGACCAGCGTGAAAAGTCTTAATGGCATGGAGGCAATTCCTATCAGCAAGGGGCGGCTTCCCATCCGCTATCCTAGTCGAATAGAATGCAGAAGTTAAGTGTGCTCGGGCTGGAGTAGTCCAAGGATGGGTGACCCGGTGGTAAGTTGCATATCTCAAGCTTCATTTAAATGCCATGACACGATCATTATAGAGATATAATATATCTCTATAGTGACCTATCATGGCAATTATATAAACCTTGAGATCCTTGTTTTGCTAATTTGTAGATATGTTTTTATGGGTTATTTTTTTCTCTAAAAATTGAAGATTGATTGACTTGACCTGTCATGGAGATTATATAAACCTACTATATTTTTATGGGTTATTTTTTTCTCTAAAATTTAAAGAATGATTCAATTGACCTATCATGGCGATTATATAAACCTTTTTTAGGTTGCATGTGGGGTATAGGGGGCAGGGTGTTCTTCTCGAGCATGTCTCCCTTGTGCGGCTTATAGACGTGGCACATATCTGTGAACTCCCCGAGGTATATATACTATCATTTACTGACAATTAGGGGGGGCACACAATCTATCCCTTTGACCCAACAACAAGAAGAGTTTGACCACGATGGTTTCCTATGATACTAGTAAGGTACACGTGCATTGCACGCATGAGATTTGGTAAACAAATTATGAATAAATACCACACTTTGGCATCTAAACTTTGAGTCATATAAGCATGATGTAGATGTTCGTTTAATTCTTATAGTTCATCTCATCTAAAACCAATTAGTTTTATAAAAAATATTTTAAGATTCATGGAATTGTGCATTGTAAAGCATAAAGTAAAAAATCAAAAAGTGACAATTCCTTTAGAAAAAAAGTTTGGGCAATTAATATATGGAAGATTCTAGAGAACAAAGGAGAAGTCCTTGTGTTTTGAGGTTTGTGCATTATGCTTAAGTTCAACCATGGAGTCTTCTAGATTGTACATGTGGCAGAATCTGGTGGAATGTACATGATATCCAACGGCCAGTAGTGCTTGGATTTGCCATCTCTGTACCGTCGGATTGGCTTCATCCAACGACCGACTTTCAAAGTTATTCGCGCACTATATAGGGGTATAGATATAAATGTGTCCCATGCTAGACCAAATAAAGTTTTAGCGTATGCGTGGGACGACCCCCCCCCCCACCGCCACCTCGAAGTTGGAAAACTGACATTGTACGTATTGAACCAAGCTTGAAGTCGGTTACAGTGTTCAGTTCGTAATGTAGTTGGTCGCCCATCGAAGTTGTGCATTTGGGATTTAAACACATCACACACCACTGTACCCATACATATTTTTGAGCCGCATGCAGTGTATACGGGGTCTTCTGATTGATCACGTCTCCTTGTGCGGTTTTTTGTGACGACACGCATATCTGTGGGCTCCCCGGGTGTATATATATCATCCCTTTGACCGATAATGAGGGGTATGTGTTGGCCATGAATGGAATCCTCCTAGTTCTTGTTTGGGCCGGTCACCGTCAGATGTCGCTCAACCAAAGCTCGAGCTCATGTGTTGTCAAGATTCCCTCCCACAAAACTCATGAAGAGCTCAGGGGCATATCATGCACACAATAATCATGGCAAAAATGACAAATCTCTAATTGGAGCAGCAGATCTGACAATTATCTCAAATAGCATTCTTCTAACAGCATTTCGGGCATCAAGATGAACTCAAACGAAAATGATGCAGTGAGATGAAATGATGTGCTCTCTGAGACGAACATTTTGATATGCTATATGCCCAAAACGGAGCTACGGATGCAAAGTTATGATGCGATGAACATAGCCAAAATATTAGGGTTTCGGGCAAAAAGTCAACCCGATCCGGATCTGGATCTGGAGGGCACTGTAGCGGTGGCGCATATTCCGAGGTTCGCCGGAGAGGCCGACGCCCGAGTCGTTTATGCCGGCGTCGAGGAGGGAGGAGGAAGGCCGGGGCTCGCCGGGCATGCGGCGACGCGGCCGCGGCGTCGGGCGGCGAGGGCGCGGCGGGGGCGCGGCG
>NC_041388.1:465095515-465102625 GCF_002162155.2 Triticum dicoccoides | reverse complement strand
GGTGGTGGCCGGGGCCACGTGGCGCGCGCCGATTGGCTGCGGGCGGCGGCGGACGTGTCCGGCGGCCGGCGGACGTGTCTGGCCGCGCGGAGAGGGTGGATCTAGGGTTTGGACGAAGGGGATCCGCGAATTTCGGGAGGGTGGTGTATATATAGGCATACATGGAGCTAGGAGTGTCCAAATGAGGTGGAGTTTTCGGCCACGCGATCGTGATCGAACGCTCTAGATGATGGAGAGGGTTTTGGTGGGTTTTGGGCCAAAATGGAGGGGTGTTGGGCTGCAACATACACGAGGCCTTTTCGGTCCCTTGGTTAACCGTTGGAGCGTCAAACGAAGTCCAAATGGTATGAAACTTGACAGGCGGTCTACCGGTAGTAAACCAAGGCCGCTTGGCAAGTCTCGGTCCAATCCGGAAATGTTTAATCCCCACACACGAAAGAAAGGTAGAAATGACCACCGGAGGAGAACGGAGCGCCGGAATGCAAAATGGACAACGGGTAAAATGCTCGAATGCATGAGATGAACACATATGCAAATGCAATGCACATGATGACATGATATGAGATGCATGACAACGATAACAACACACTGAGACAAAAACCCAAACCCGAGAAAATAAAATAACTTAACGCCGGAAACGGCAAGAGTTGGATTACATATTGGGTAAATTACATCCGGGGTGGTACAACACTCCACCACTACGAAAGGATCTCGTCCCGAGATCTAGGACTGAAAGAACTCCGGGTACTCAGAACAGAGGTGATCCTCGCGTTCCCAAGTAGCTTCACAGTCGGAATGGTGTGACCACTTGACTTTGAGGAATTTGATTGACTTGTTGCGAGTCTTGCATTCAGTCTCTTCAAGAATAGCCACGGGGTGCTCACGATAAGAGAGATCTTCTTGCAGCTCAATGTCCTCGAAGTTGACGGTGCGATCAGGAGTCTTGAAGCACTTTCAGAGCTGAGAGACATGGAACACGTCATGCACATTTGCAAAGTTTGAAGCAAGCTTGAGTTGATAGGCGAGATCGCCTCTCTTGCTGACGATCTTGAAAGGTCCCACGTATCTAGGGGCAAGCTTCCCTTTGATATCGAAGCGACGACTACCTTTCATAGGAGAGACGCGGAGGTAAACATGATCTCCGATCTTGAAAGCCAAATCACGGTGCTTACTATCATAATAGCTCTTCTGGCGGGATTGGGCTGCTTTGAGTTTATCTCGAATGACTTTGCACATTTCCTCTGCCTCTGTGATTAAGTCATTTCCGAGAAGGTGACATTCACCGGTTTTGGAGCAGTTGAGAGGGGTACGGCACTTCCTGCCATACAGAATTTCAAATGGGGCCTTGCCCGAACTTGCTTGAAAACTGTTGTTGTAGGAGAATTCAGCATATGGAAGACAATCCTCCCACTTCATGCCGAAGGAGATCACACAAGCCCTGAGCATATCTTCAAGAATCTGGTTGACACGCTCGACTTGACCACTAGTTTGAGGATGGAAAGTTGTGCTGAAGCGGATGTTGGTGCCCATGGCCTTCTGAAAAGAATCCCAAAACTTGGAGGTAAAGATGCTGCCACGGTCTAAAGAGATCACTTGTGGAATACCGTGCAGAGAGACAATTCGAGAGGTATAGAGCTCCGCCAATTGAGCTGCAGTGATAGACTCTTTGATAGGTAGAAAGTGAGCCACTTTAGTGAGTTTGTCGATGACAACAAATATAGCATCATTGCCACGCTTGGACTTTGGAAACCCAGTCACAAAGTCCATCTCAATGTGGTCAAACTTCTATTCTGGAATGGCAAGAGGTTGGAGGAGACCCGCTGGCCTTTGGTGTTCTGCCTTCACTCTTCTGCAGACATCACATTCATTCACGAACTGAGCAATCTCGCGCTTCATTCGAGTCCACCAATAAGCCTGCTTGAGGTCCTAATACATCTTCGTGCTCCCAGGGTGGATGGAGAGGAGAGAATAGTGAGCCTCATTCATGATCACTTTACGAAGGTCACCTTTGGGCACAACAATACGATCCTTGAAGAAGAGAGTGTCCTTTTCATCAAGGCGGTAGCACTTGTACTTGGGTTGACTCTTGGCAATCCCAATCTTCACCTTCTTCACCATAGCATCAAGAAGCTGGGCTTGGCGAATCTGGTCTTCCAAGGTAGGAGAGACTTGAAGGTTGGCGAGGAAACCTTGAGGAACAACTTGCAGTTTAAGTTTGCGGAAAGCTTCACAAAGCTCGGGTTGATAAGGCTTGAGAATAAGACTGTTGCAATAAGCCTTCCTGCTCAATGCGTCAGCAATCACATTGGCCTTGCCTGGAGTATACTCGACTCGGATTATACTCTTGAATCATTTCAACCCATTGAGTTTGCCTGAGGTTGATATTACTCTGAGTGAAGATGTACTTGAGACTCTTGTGATCAGTGAAAATGTCCACTTTTCTTCCCAATAAGAGATGTCTCCAAGTCAAAAGAGCATGCACAACTGCCGCCAACTCGAGGTCATGAGTGGGGTAGTTCTTCTCATTGGGCTTCAATTGGCGAGAGGTATAAGCCACAACTTTCTTCTCTTGCATCAACACTGCGCCGAGACCTTGGAGAGAGGCATCACAAAAGACCTCGTATGGCTTGGATTCATCAGGCGGAGTTAGAACTGGAGCGGTGACTAATTTCTCTTTCAAAGTGTTGAAAGCAATGTCACACTCCGGAGACCAAACGTACTTGACGTGCTTCTAGAGAAGATTTGAGAGAGGCTTCGCGATCTTAGAAAAGTTTTCAACGAATCTTCGATAGTAGCTTGCGAGACCGAGGAAGCTACGGAATTGCTTCATGTTCTGAGGTGGTTCCCAATTCACAATTGCAGACACCTTCTCAGGATTCACCGCAATGCCCTTGGCAGAGATGATATGACCAAGATAAAGAACCTCATCGAGCCAAAATTTGCACTTGGAGAACTTGGCGTAGAACTGGTGTTCCCTCAGCTTATCGAGTACCAAACGCAAGTGCTTGGCATGATCTTTCTTGTTCTTCGAAAAGACCAGAATGTCGTCGAGATAGACCAAAACGAAGTCATTGGTGTAGGCGTTGAAGATGAAGTTCATCATGTGAGAGAACGTCGGAGGAGCGTTGACGAGGCCAAAAGACATGACAGTGTATTCATATGAACCATAGCTTGTCCTGAAAGCCGTCTTGGGAATATCTTGCTCACGGATTTGAATCTGATGATAACCCATACGGAGATCAAGCTTGGAGAATACCTGGGCACCTTTGAGTTGTTCGAACAGCTCGTTGATGTTGGGAAGTGGGTATTTGTTCTTGATGGTCTTCTTGTTCAATGGACGGTAGTCAACACAAAGTCGGTCTGTTCCATCCTTCTTCTTCACAAAAAGAACACCACAACCCCATGGAGAAGAACTAGGCCGGATGAGACCCATTCTCTCTTGAATATCGAGTTGCTTCTTCAGCTCCTTCAACTCTTCAGGTCCGAGCTTGTAAGGACGCTTGCAAACCGGTTCCGTGCCAGGCTCAAGATCAATGACGAATTCAACTAGCCGGTGCGGAGGCATTCCTGGCAGCTCTTCTGGAAAGACGTCTTGATATTCGCAAATGACTGGAATTTGCGATATGGCATCCAGTTCACCCTTCTCATTGAGAGAAAACAGACGGATAGTATTATCACGAGCGGCAAAGACAATTGCATCCTCGGACGAATGAGTCAATTGAATCTGCCTGGCAGCACAATCAAGATGCGCCTTGTGCTTAGAAAGCCAATCCATTCCGAGAATAAGATCAATATCCGAGTTACCAAGGATCATTGGAGAAGCCAGAAACTTGAAATCACCCATCATGATAGAAATATCCGGAACCATCATACTAGAACTCAGACGCTTAGCCAGAGAGACGACTTGCATAGCTCTAGGTAATGCCTTAGTACTAAAGTTGTTCTCCAATGCAAATGGAAATGACATGAAGGAATGCGAAGCACCAGAGTCAAAAAGTACTTTTGCGGGAACATTGTTAACAGGAAGGTTACCCATGATGACATCTGACGAGTCCTCTGCCTGAGCTACGTTCATCAAGTTGACCTTGGCGTGCTTGGGGTTATGCTTGACCACAGCTGTACTTGCCGATCTCACAGGAGGAGGAGGAGGGAGACGCCTCTGGTTGAAACACTTGTTGGCATAGTGACCCTTCTGTTGGCACTTGTTGCACGTGACCTCTGAAAGCGGACGGTGATACGGAGCACTCGATCTTGGAGCTTGAGACGAAGTCTTGTTCTGAAAGCCAGGGTTGGGTGGGTGGGAAGATCCACTGCCCCCTTTGCTCTTCTGATATGGCTGACGGAACGGAGGAGGAGGAAGCCAATACTTCTGCTGCTTGGCCACTTGAGTAGAGGAAGAAGGAGTAGTGTCTCTGACTCGCTTCTTGGAAGCATCACACCTCAGTTGAGCAGCCTCTTGCTTCAATGCCACGTTGTAGAACTCATCGTACCTCAAGGGATCAAAGAGAACAAGAGCTAGCTGGATTTCTTCTCTGAGACCACCCCTGAACTGGTATATCATGCTCTTCTCATCAGGGACGTCCTGCTTAGCAAAGCGGGCGAGCTTCTGAAACAACTTGTTGTAGTCATAGACAGACAAAGAGCCTTGCTTCAGGTTGCGGAATTCCTCACGCTTGCTTTCAACCACGCTCTGAGGGATATGATGAGCTTTGAAGTCTTGACGGAATTCATCCCAGGTAATCACACGGCCTCCTCTGGAATCCTTGTACTGCTGGAACCATTCTGCAGCTTGGTCTTTGAGTTGGAAGGAAGCGAACTTGATGAAGTCCTCAGGCCTGACGTTACTGCACTCGAAATGCTTGCACAGATCCATGAGCCAATCGTCAGCATCAGTTGCCTCAACACAATTGCTGAAAGTCTTTGGCCCGTTAGCAAGGAACTGGTTGAGTGTAGCAAAGTGATTCTGATTGTTGCCTTGATTGCCTTGGTTCTCTTGATTGCGCTCTTGAAGAATTTGCATGATCAACTGTGTGTTTGCATTGGTTGCGGCCATCACAGTTTGCCATGCCTCCGGAGGAGGTGGAGGTGGTGGCGGATCCTAATTCTGATTCTGATTGGTGCTCTTAGCGGGAGCCATCCTGAAGAGGGTGACAACCGTTAGCACATTGACAGATAAAATGAAGCTGAATCAAGCGGAAAGAAAATTGCAACATATAGTCTTCACATCCGAACAAAATGAACGAATGCATTCCACTTGAAATGGTCACATATCCATAAATTGAGAAGCCACTTAGAATTTAGGTAGAGAAATAAATCAACAAGGTACGGATCAAGAACGAATACTCGGTAAGAAATCCCAATTTCAAACCAAATATCCATGGAAGAAGAACTAGAGCTACAAGAATTCCCACCTATGAAACTCCCGAACCTTTCCGGTTATGCAATCAGGTGTTGGGGATACAGGGGAAGCATAATATCTCACCCAAATCTAGCAAATCCTACATCCAGTTGTATCCATCCTTCAACACATAACCGAGAAAAACTTTGGAAACCATCTACCTCAACCTTCGAAAAGCATCCGTTATACAAGTTATGGCGATACTCTCGAACTCCCACCCCAGTACTGGGTGGCGTCGAGGTTATCTCACCAACGAACTGCATAAAAGAGATTTTTGATGTCGGCGTACTAAACTCAGGTATTCCAGAACTGCAACGATAAAATTGTGACGACAACACCTCGGAGCTCAACTCCCCGGGACACTGCCACAACCCCTAAAGACAGGAGGCACCAAGAACAATGTTCTCGTCACAAAACCATCGGAACGATTCCAAGATACCCGCGTGATCCTAATTTTTTTTAGTGAAATGTGAGAAGAGAAGAGTCAAAACTCTACGTCAGGATGCCTTACCAGAGCGATGAGGAGACTCGAGAGTAAAAGAATTCCTAAACTCTCCGATATATAATTCCTAAATGACTCAAAATATTTTTCTAGACTCAACAACGGCTGCTAAAAACGATCAAGCAATTGGGGCTCCTAAGGTCGGGGAAGGCTCTGATACCAACTTGTAACGCCCTCGATGCGGCTATAGCTCCCACGTGTCGAGGCACGACTTAGAGGCATAACCGCATTGAAAGCAATGTCGCAAGTTAGGCAATCATCACAACATCCCATGTAATATAGATAATAAAAGGGGAGATACATAGTTGGCTTACACTCGCCACGTTAACCAAAGTACATAAATAGCATTACAACATTCAAACACTCATGGCCCGACTACGGCGCCAAAATAAAAGATAACCCAACATGCGACACGGTCCCGATCACCCCAACTGGGCACCACTACTGATCATCAGGGAAAGACACGTAGTATCGGCGTGAGTCCTCGTCGAACTCCCACTTGAGCTCAAGCGCGTCATCTGGTACAGAATCATCAGGCCCTGCATCTGGTTTGGAAGTAATCTGTGAGCCACAGGGACTCAGCAATCTCGCACCCTCGCGATCAAGACTATTTAAGCTTAATAGGTAAGGCAAGGAAAAATATGTGGAGCTGCAGCAAGCAACTAGTATATATGGTGGATATCTTGTTCGCAAAAGAGAGCGAGAAGAGGAGGCAAAGAGCGAGCGAGTAACTAGGGGGCATCCTGCGGCAAGCATTACTCCAACACCGTGTTCACTTCCCGGACTCCGCCGAGAAGAGACCATCACGGTAACTCACATAGTTGATTCATTTTAATTAAGTTAAGGTTCAAGTTATCTACAACCGGACATCAACAAATTCCCATATGCCCATAACCGCGGGCACGGCTTTCGAAAGTTCAAATCCCTGCAGGGGTGTCCCAACTTAGCCCATGACAAGCTCTCACGGTCAACGAAGGAATAGACCTCCTCCCGAGATGTTCCGATCAGACTCGGTATCTCGGTTCTTCAAGACACTTCGACAAGTTAAAACAAATCCAGCAACACCGCCCGAATGTGCCGACAAATCCCGATAGGAGCTGCACATATCTCGTTCTCAGGGCACACTCAGATGAGACTAGCTACGAGTAAAACCAACCCTCAATTTTCCCCGAGGTGGCCCCGCAGGCAGCTCAGTCGGACCAACACTCAG
>NC_041388.1:465078374-465095244 GCF_002162155.2 Triticum dicoccoides | reverse complement strand
AAAATCCGGGAACATAACACCGATATGACGGAAACTAGGGCGGCAAGAGTGGAACAAAACACTAGGCGAGAGGCCAAGCCTTCCACCCTTTACCAAGTATATAGATGCATTAAGATAACAAGGCAATATAATGATATCCCAACAAGTAAATAATGTTCCAACAAGGAACGGTCTCCAACCTTCACCTGCAACTAGCAACGCTATAAGAGGGGGTGAGCAAAGCGGTAACATAGCCAATTAACGGTTTGCTAGGACATGGTGGGTTACAGGTTTGACATGGCAATTTTGGGGGGGGGGGCATGATAAGCAAGTGGTAGGCATCGTAGCATAGGCATAGCAAAAGAGCGAGCATCTAGCATAGCAAAGATAGTAGTGATTTCGAGGGTATGATCATCTTGCCTGCAAAGTTGTCAGAGTTGACTGGATCCTCGAAAGCAAACTCAACGGAATCCTCGTTAGCAAACTCCTCTCCCGGCTCTACTCAAACAAGACAAACAAGCAACAAGGACACAATCAACCACGTGCAGAGCTCAAACAATATGATGCAAACATGGTGTGCTATGCGGAATGCGATATGTGATGCATATGCAAGTTTTGACAAGGAATGAATGAACCTGGCCTCAACTTGTAAAACCAAGTGTGGCACTGGAAAGATGAGATGAAACTGCTTGAAAACGATATAAAGATCACCGGAATCGGAGTTACGGTTTGGAAATGGCAAGCAATTCAAATATGACCACGTTCTGCGATTTACAGCAAGTAGCCATCTAAAAGCAACAAGATGAACATGCTACAGCACCCAAACATGGCAACAAAATACATGGCAGGGATCCACTCATGATGCTTAACAAAATACTAGCAATGAGCTATGGCCAATTCATCCATTTACAGGTTCAAACAAGCATGGCAAAAATGCATTTGGTAAACAGATCTCAGACTTAGTGAAATTAACACTTGTCTGGAATTTCAGATTAGATAGCACTCTTTGGAGCATGAAAACCATATGCTACAGGACCTGAACATGGAAAAGTAAAGCACGGCATGGAGCTACTCAAAGAGCTTAACAAAAGTCCCTTAGTGACCTTGAGCCAAAAGGGATCAGAAAATACATTTGCAAGCATGTGAACATGGCAAAAACATAATCAGTTCTTAGACTTAGTGAAAACTGGAGCATACTGAAAACAGATATCAAGTAGGCATGTTTACGAGCTCGATGCACTCACTTAAGAACAAGTCATGAGAATCTAATCATACACCCATCAAGAATACACACAATACAAGCTACATATGGCAAGAACAATAACATAGCATGCACGGATCAACTACAACATCCTCGGCAAAATCGCTAACAAGTAGACAATCTGCCCAGATTCACGAAATGGCAAAAGTAGAGCTCAATTGACTCAAGCTACGGTGCTCCATAATTGCAAATAAAGACATGGATGGATATAGCACTACAAGATTAACAAAACATCCTTGCTGATCATCCTCAAAAGAGGCACGGATCACTAGGAAACAACATGAACACATGGCATATTGAGATAAACAGTCCAAGGACTTAGTGGAAATGCTAAGTCCCTGAAATCAGCATTAACGAATGCCGCACTTTGCAAGCTTGTGCTAGTCACCACACACATCACAAAAATACATGGGTTGCACCTCTGGAAAGATGGCAAAACATATAACAAAACTCATGAAGAGCTCACGGGCATATCATGCACACAATAATCATGGCAAAAATGACAAATCTCTAATTGGAGCAGCAGATCTGACAATTATCTCAAATAGCATTCTTCTAACAGCATTTCGGGCATCAATATGAACTCAAATGAAAATGATGCAATGAGATGAAATGATGTGCTCTCTGAGGCGAACATTTTGATATGCTATATGCCCAAAACGGAGCTACGGATGCAAAGTTACGATGCGATGAACATAGCCAAAATATTAGGTTTTCGGGCAAAAAGTCAACCCGATCCGGATCTGGATCTAGAAGGCACTGTAGCGGTGGCGCGTATTCCGAGGTTAGCCGGAGAGGCCGACGCCGGAGTCATTCGTGCCGGCGTCGAGGAGGGAGGAGGAAGGCCGGGGCTCACCGGGCGTGCGGCGGCGTGGCCGCGGCGTCGGGCGGCGAGGGCGCGGCGGGGGCGGCAACTGGAGCTCGCCGGAGTTGCTACCGCGGGCTCCGGCGGCGAGGAGGTGCGGCGGCCGGCAAGATGGAGCGCGGCGGCGCGAGGAGGCGGGTGGCGGCGCGAGGAGGCGGGTGGCGGCGCGCGGGAGGCGGGGCGCGGCCCGGCTGGCCGAGTGGAGAGGGACCGCCCTAGGCCAGGACGGGCCGGCGGCGGCAGCGGTGGCCGGGGCCACGTGGCGCACGCCGATTGGCTGCGGGCGGCGGCGGACGTGTCCGGCCGCGCGGAAAGGGTGGATCTAGGGTTTGGACGAAGGGGATCCGCGAATTTCGGGAGGGTGGTGTATATATAGGCATAGAGGGAGCTAGGAGTGTCCAAATGAGGTGCGGTTTTCGGCCACGCGATCCTGATCGAACGCTCTAGATGATGGAGAGGGTTTTGGTGGGTTTTGGGCCAAAATGGAGTGGTGTTGGGCTGCAACACACACGAGGCCTTTTCGGTCCCTCAGTTAACCGTTGGAGCATCAAATGAAGTCCAAATGGTACGAAACTTGACAGGCGGTCTACCGGTAGTAAACCAAGGCCGCTTGGCAAGTCTCGGTCCAATCCGGAAATGTTTAATCCCCACACACGAAAGAAAGGTAGAAATGACCACCGGAGGAGAACGGAGCGCCGGAATGCAAAACGGACAACGGGGAAAATGCTCGAATGCATGAGATGAACACATATGCAAATGCAATGCACATGATGACATGATATGAGATGCATGACAACGATAACAACACACGGAGACAAAAACCCGAACCCGAGAAAATAAAATAACTTAACGCCAGAAATGGCAAGAGTTGGATTACATATTGGGTAAATTACATCCGGGGTGTTACAAACGGAGTCCAAACGGGATAAAAACTGACGGAGACTGTTTTTGGAAAATATGTGATTTTTGTGAAGAAGAATCAATGCGAGACGATGCCCAAGGGGGGCACGAGGCAGGGGGCGCCCCAGGGGGTCAGGCGCGCCTTGGGCCCTCATGGCCACCCCGTAAGGCGGTTTGTGCCCTTCTTTCACTGCAAGAAATCCAATATCCGGATAAAAATCGTTTCCAAATTCAGCCCAATCGGAGTTACGGATCTCCGGGAATTTAAGAAACGGTGAAAGGGCAGAATCAGCCAATGCAGAAACATGGAGAGACAGAGAGACAAATCCAATCTCGGAGGGGCTCTCGCCCCTCCGCCGCCATGGAGGCCATGGACCAGAGGGGAAACCCTTCTCCCATCTAGGGAGAAGGTCAAGGAAGAAGAAGAAGGAGGGGGGCTCTCTTCCGGTGGCGCCGAAACACCGCCGGGGCCATCATCATCACCGCAATCTACACCAACACCTCCGCCATCTTCACCAACATCTCCACGAACTCTCCCCCCCTCTATGCAGCGGTGTAACCCATCTTTTACCCTCTGTAATCTCTACTTCAACATGGTGCTCAATGCTATATATTATTTCCCAATGATGTATGGCTATCCTATGATGTTTGAGTAGATCCGTTTTGTCCTATGGGTTAACTAATGATCGTGATTGGTTTGAGTTGCATATTTTATTATTGGTGATGTCCTATGGTGCTCTCTGTGTCTCGCAAGTGTGAGGGATCCCCGCTGTAGGGTTTGCAATATGTTCATGATTTGCTTATGGTGGGTGGCGTGAGTGATAGAAACACAGACCCGAGTAAGTAGGTTGTTTGCGTATGAGAATAAAGAGGACTTGATACTTTAATGCTATGTTTGGGTTTTACCTTAATGATCTTTAGTAGTTGCGGATGCTTGCTAGAGTTCCAATCATAAGTGCATATGATCCAAGAAGAGAAAGTATGTTAGCTTATGCCTCTCCCTCAAATAAACTTGCAATAATGATTACCGGTCTAGTTATCGATTGCCTAGGGACAAATAACTTTCTCGTGACAAAAATCAATCTAATAAAACTAACTTAGTTGCGTCTTCATCTAAACAGCGCCTACTTTCTATTTACGCGCACTTTATTATCTTGCAAACCTATCCAACAACACCTACAAAGTACTTCTAGTTTCATACTTGTTCTAGGTAAAGTGAACGTTAAGCGTGCGTAGAGTTGTATCGGTGGTTAATAGCACTTGAGGGAATATTTGTTCTACCTTTTGCTCCTCGTTGGGTTCGACACTCTTACTTATCGAAAGAGGCTAGAATTGATCCCCTATACTTGTGGGTTATCACGACCTTTTTCTGGCGCCGTTGCCGGGGAGTTATGGCGTGGGGTGAATATTCTCGTGTGTGTGCTTGTTTGCTTTATCACTAAGTAATTTTTATTTGTTGTTCTAAGTTGTTCTCTATCTTTAGTTATGGATATGGAACACGAAATACCAAAAACAATTAGGTTTACTTGCTACTCATGGAAACGGGTAACCTCCTAAAACCCTCAATGCTCATTATGTGAAAGATATTATGTACTACTTTGATAATCCTGATAAAACCCCATTCAACTTTATAATGGGGGTGACGTTGGATCAACATGGATACTTTAGGGATTATCGCTTCACACAAAAAGGGAAACTATTATGGGATCAAATTTATATGTCGCATTGGTATGCTCGGCAACTATGCTTGAGATATGATTATACTTGTTGTTGTAGGATGAAGGCTCCACACCTTCCCTTTTCATCTGAATTTAATGATGATGAAACCTTGGCTTCTTATGCTAATGGTATATATGATTATTATGATGTGGAACAAATAGAAGAATTCGTTGCTTTTATGGGTGCTTACGAAATTTAATCTTTGTTTAAAGAGTTTGAAGATTTTGATGATTCAGTTTATAGGCCTAAAAATTTAGCTATCCTTAAATATTGCTATGATAATTATAAATACAATTATGATATTGATGAATTTATTGAGAAAGTCTCCGCTGTCCGAGAAGAGACTAATATTTTGCAGGAGTCTAT
This sequence comes from Triticum dicoccoides, assembly GCF_002162155.2. NCBI lineage: Eukaryota > Viridiplantae > Streptophyta > Magnoliopsida > Poales > Poaceae > Triticum > Triticum dicoccoides. Next base: position 465,090,154 of record NC_041388.1, on the reverse strand, counting down.
GGAAGAAGAAATTGATCAAACTGTGAGCTCATTAGATGAAAAATATGATGAGGAGAGCGAAGAACAAAAGGAGGAAGAGCAGATTAGCTACCCGTGCCCACCTTCTAATGAGAGTAACTCTTCAACTCATACATTGTTTAATTTCCCTTCGTGCTTACCGAAGGATGATTGCTATGATGATTGTTATGAGCCCATTGATTCTTTCGAAATATCCCTTTTTGATGATGCTTGCTATGCTTGTGGCCAAGATGCCAATATGAATTATGCTTATGGAGATGAACTTGCTATAGTTCCTTATGTTAAACATGAAATTTTTTCTATTGCACCCTTGCATGATAGTCCTATTATCTATTTGAATTCTCCCGACTACACTATATTGGAGAAGTTTGCCCTTATTAAGGATTATATTGGTCGGTTGCGTTTCACTACTACACATGATGATGTTGGTATATATAATATGCATGTGCTTGCTACTCCTACTTGCAATTATTATGAGAGAGGAACTACATCTCCGCCTCTCCATGTTTCCAATATGATAAAATTGCAAGAAACTATTTATACTATGCATTGGCCTTTACTATGTGTGCATGAATTGTTCTTTTATGACATGCCGATGCATAGGAAGAGAGTTAGACTTCGTCATTACATGATATATGTTTCTTTATGCTCACTACTAAATCACAAATCATTGTTAATTAAAATTGGCTTTGATATACCTTGGGATTCGGGTGGATTTATTACTTGAGCACCTTATGCCTAGCTTAATGGCTTTAAAGAAAGAGCTGCCAGGGAGACAACCCGGAAGTTTTAGAGAGTCATTTATTTCTGTTGAGTGCTTTTATATAGTTTAAAAACAAAAAAATAAAGAGGGGAACCCAAAACTTTTCAAAAAGGAAAGTGAAAGTGAGAGAGACAAGCATTGTGAAGTGGGGGAGCTCCTTGAACCTTGTTCGTGCTCACGGAAACTTTGTGAATCTTGATTACAGATACTTTTCAACAAAAATAATTATCCCCTTGTACAATTCCATTGTAGAATAAAAATAATGTGCCAAGATTTGCCTTTAGGATGTTTACATTGCTTGTTGGTTTGTGCGGTGCAAGACAGAAACTTTGGCTGTAGTGCGCGATTTTACATTTTTTACTGGAATGTCAAACGGATCTGAAACTTTTTGAACTGTCTTTCTATACAAATTGTTAATTTTTTCCTAATGTTTTTGTGAATTTTTGGAGTACCAGAAGTGTGTTCAATGTTCAGATTACTACAGACTGTCCTATTTAAGACAGATTCTGTTTTTGATGTATAGTTTGCTTGTTTTGATGAAACTATCAATTTCTATCAGTGGATTAAGCCATGGAAAAGTTATATTACAGTAGCTACAATGCAAAAACAAAATATTAATTGGTTTTAAACAGTACTTAGAGTAGTGATTTGCATTATTATACTAACGGATCTTACCGAACTTTTTGTTAAGTTTTGTGTGATTGAAGTTTTCAAGTTTTGGGAGAGATCACGATGGATGAAGGAATAAGGAGTGGCAAGAGCCTAAGATTGGGGATGCCGGAGGCACCCCAAGGAAATATTCAAGGACTCCCAAGCAACCAAGCTTGGGGATGCCCCGGAAGGCATCCCCTCTTTCTTCTAACGATCATCGGTAATTTTACTTTGAGCTATATTTTTATTCGTCACATGATATGCGTAAATCTCGGAGCGTCTTTTGCATTTAGTTTTCACCTTTATTTTATGCACCATGCTGGTATGAGATAGTCCTTGTTTGATCTATAGAATGCTCATTGCACTTCACTTATATCTTTTGAGTATGGCTTTATAGAATGCTTCATGTGCTTCACTTATATCATTTGAGGTTTGGATTGCCTGTTTCCCTTCACTTAGAAAACCGCCATTTGTAGAATGCTCTTTTGCTTCACTTATATTTGTTAGAGCATGGGCATTTATTTTGTAGAAAGAATTAAACTCTCTTGCTTCACTTATATCTATTTAGAGAGATGACAGGAATTGGTCATTCACATGGTTAGTCATAAAATCCTACATAAAACTTGTAGATCACTGAATATGATATGTTTGATTCCCTCCAATAGTTTTGCGATATAAAGATGGTGATATTAGAGTCATACTAGTGGGTTGTTGTGGATTGTAGAAATACTTGTGTTGAAGTCTGTGATTCCCATAGCATGCACGTATGGTGAACCGTTATGTAACGAAGTTGGAGCATGAGGTATTTATTGATTGTCTTCCTTATGCGTGGCGGTCGGGGACGAGCAATGGTCTTTTCCTACCAATCTATCCCCCTAGGAGCATGCGCGTAGTACTTTGTTTCGATGACTAATAGATTTTTGCAATAAGTATGTGAGTTCTTTATGACTAATGTTGAGTCCATGGATTATACGCACTCTCACCCTTTGATGTAGGGTAGAGACCCTAATCGCCCGATCTTTCACGGAAGGAGCGGATCCTGGGGAAATCACGAAGAACACGGGAAAGAGCGGAGGGGAAAACACAAGAGGAAATCACTAAACCGACACGAATAAGTCACACATGGGCTAGATCCTTGAGTACATAGGACGATACACGAATCCACGGACAACTAATGACGATACACGGTAACCGGTTCTTCTCCATGAGGAGGTCTTGATGGGGCCGCCCAAGAGGGGGTCTTTATGATCTTCTCCGCAGGGAGGTCTTGAATCCGCTTGGGGGATCTTCTCCGGTGGAGGCTCGAATCTCCGAGGAGAAGGTAACCAAGTGGATGAGCAAAGCTCTCTCACAAATATGAGCTAAACATTTGCTAAACCTAGAAAGGAGGTGGGAGAGGTCTATTTATAGTCTAAGTGCAAATGGGGGCGAAAGTAGGGGTACATGGGCCTCGGGCCCGAATCTGGACGCAGCCAGGTACCGGACGTCCGCTGGTGGCCGGTCGTCCAGAGTCTCAGGACCGGCAGGTCGTCCAGTGTCCTCCAGACGTCCGCTGGTTTGGCTCTGTGATGGGGGTGCCGGACGTGCGGAAACGTCGGGCTTCCGCTGATGTTGGTTCGGGTGCCGGTGCGCCGGTCGTCCGGTCCGGACCGGACGTCCGCTCGTTTGCTTCGGGTGCCGGGGCACCGGTCGTCTTGTCTGGACCGCACGTCCGCTCGCTGGGGCTCGGCTAATGCTTCAGGCGCCGGACGTCCAGTCCTGGCCGGTCGTCTGGTGGCTGGGACTTTTCCTTCAGCCCTCCTTCTTCTCCGTCTTCTCATCCATCTTCCTCTTCTTCTTGTCCTTGCTCCTTAGCTTCTTCATTGTACCTGAGTATGCACAAAGTATCCATATGAGGTAGTAGCCATGCTTCATGTGCATCGAAGTGGAATTGTGAGAGGAGAGATGTCACCTCAGTTTCAAGAGCTCTTGCACGTGATCGAGTCATGGGTCCACTAGGCACTTGATGAGACGATGGGAGGTCCATGGGGATGACCTTGGGATGCTCCGCATCATCTCCCCTCCCTTGGGGAAGATCCGTCCTCGGATCAAATTCTTCATCATCATGGAAGGGAGAGAGATCTTTGACATTGAAGATGTCGCTCACGTTGTACTTGTCGCGCGGGAGGTCGATCTTGTAAGCGTTGTCGTTGTAGCGTGCAAGCACCATGAAGGGTCCATCTGCTCGTGGTCGAAGCTTGGATTTGCGTTCTTGTGGGAAGCGGCCCTTGCGAAGGTGTAGCCACACTCGATCACCAATGTTGAAGACCATAGGTTGCTTGTTGAAGTTGAGCTTGGTCGCAAGGCGTTGAACTTGGCGGTCGATGGTGTTTCTTGTATCTTCATGCATCTTCTTGAGATGTGTCACACGCGCACTTGCGTCCAAATTGATGCGCTCTTGGAGTGGTAGAGGAAGAATGTCCAATGGTGACAATGGGTTGAATCCGTAAACGACCTCGAAAGGAGACTTGCTGGTTGTTGAGTGTCTTGCTCGGTTGTAGGCGAACTCGGCGATAGGTAGGCACTCCTCCCACTCCTTGATGTTCTTGTTGATGAGTACTCGAATTAGAGCGGAGAGTGTGCGGTTTGTCACCTCCGTTTGGCCGTCGGTTTGAGGATGGTACACCGTGGAGAAGAGTAGCTTGATTCCGAGCTTGGCGCATAGGGTCTTCCAAAAGTAGCTAAGGAACTTGACGTCGCGGTCCGAGACAATTGTCTTTGGCACACCATGGAGACGCAATATTTACCTACAAAAGAGATTGGCAACATGTGAAGCATCGTCTATCTTGTGACAAGGAATAAAATATGCCATTTTGGAGAAACGGTCCACAACGACAAATATAGAATCTTTCCCATTGCGAGTTCTAGGCAAACCAAGTACAAAGTCCATGCTAATGTCTTCCCATGGTTGTTATGGAATCGGAAGAGGCATATAGAGGCCATGAGATTGAGCTTTGGACTTAGCTTTGTGGTATGTCGAACATCGGTTGGTGAAGTGATTGACGTCCCGAAACATCTTTGGCCGAAAGTAGCTCTTCGAGAGCTTGGCGAACGTCTTGTCGCGTCTGAAATGTCCCATTAAGCCTCCTCCATGTGATTCCTGCAAAAGCAACAAACCAAGGGATGACTTGGGGATGCAAAGTTTGTTAGCTCTCATAAGATAGCCGTCTTTGATGTAATAGCGTTCCCAAGATGTGTTAGACAAACACTTGGCATAAGGAGTGGCAAAAGTTTCATCATGCTCATACAATTCTTTGATATGCTCGAAGCCAATGACATCTAACTCAAGTTGTGTGACTAGCATGCATATGCGGGAAAGAGCATCCGCTACGATGTTTTCTTTACCCTTGATGTACTTGATGACATAGGGAAAAGACTCAATGAATTCACTCCATTTAGCATGAAGCTTGTTCAACTTAGTTTGACCCTTAAGATACTTGAGAGTCTCATGATCGGTATGAATGATAAACTCATGGGGACGAAGGTAATGTTCCCATTCATGTAAAACACGGACTAAAGCATATAGCTCTTTGTCATAGATGGGATAGTTGAGTTGCGCTCTGGAAAGTCTCTCACTAAAGTAAGCTATGGGGCGCTTCTCTTGCGTTAACACACCTCCTATGCAATTACCGCTAGCATCGCAATGAATCTCAAAAGGCTTGTCGAAGTTGGGTAAAGCAAGCACGGGAGCATGAGTAAGCAAATTCTTAAGCTCATTGAATGCGATATCTTGGGATGGTCCCCAAATAAACAGCGCATTCTTCTTGCTCAAAGCATGCAAAGGCGAAGCAATGGTGCTAAAATCCTCCACAAAACGACGATAGAAACCCGCAAGACCAAGGAAACTACGCACTTGATGCAAGTTGGTTGGTTGCGGCCAAGTCTTAATAGCATTGATCTTGGACTCATCTACATGAACACCCTTAGAAGAAATGACAAAACCCAAGAAAACGAGCTTATCAACACCAAAAAGGCATTTCTCCATATTAGCATAGAGGCGCTCTTTTCGAAGAGTTTGCAAAACGGTGCGGACATGGGTGACATGCTCTTTGATAGATTTGCTAAACACAAGAATGTCATCGAAGTAAACCACAACAAACTCACCAATATAAGGACGAAAGACATGATGCATAAGGCGCATAAAAGTGCCCGATGCTTCCGAGAGACCCATAGGCATGACTAACCACTCATACAAACCAAACTAGGTTTTGAATGCGGTTTTCCATTCATCACCCTCTTGTATGCGGATTTGATAGTAACCACTCTTAAGATCAATTATGGAAAATATAGTGGCACCACTAAGCTCATCTAGCATATCATCTAGGTGTGGAATTGGATACCTATAACGAACGGTGATAGCATTGATAGGTCTACAATTGGAGCACATGCGAAAACTACCGCCACGTTTTGGCACAAGAATGACCGGTACGGCACAAGGGCTCAAACTTTCACGCACATGTCCATGGTCTATGAGATGCTTTACTTGCCTTTGAATTTCTTTGGTTTCTTCGGGGTTGACGCGGTAGGGAGCTTCGTTCGGAAGCGGTGCTCCGGGGATGAGGTCGATGCGGTGCTCGATGCCTCGTAGTGGAGGTAGTCCCGAAGGTAGCTCATCGGGGAAAACATCTTGAAATTCCTGCAAAAGAGAAGACAACACTAGAGGAAGAGTGTGAGAAGTGTTAGTTTGTGGTGCATTGTCCTTGCACACGAGGACGTAGTGTGGGACACTAGATGGGTTCTCACACACTTCTCTCATCTCATGTTTGGTAGCAAATAGAACTAGGTTCTTGTTTTCGCTCATCGTGGAGGCACTCAATTTGGGCTTGTGGCGCTCACTCTCTTTTTGGTGGCTCACTCTCTCACCATTCTCTCCATGATGGGTGGCTTGCTTATTGGCGATCACTTGGCTTGGAGACATAGGGCGTAACACAAACTCCTTTCCTTGCATCTTGAAGCTATAGTGGTTGGTACACCCATTGTGGACGACTCCTCTATCGAATTGCCATGGTCGTCCAAGGAGAAGATGACAAACGGTCATTGGGATGACGCCGCACTCCAAGGTGTCTTCGTAGGCGCCGATTTTGAAGGAGACTTGTACTCGGTGCTCGACTTGGATAGTGTCGGAGTCACTAAGCCATTGCACTTTGTATGGATGTGGATGCTTCGTCTTGGGCAATTGGAGCTTGGAGCAAAGTTCTTCACTTGCGAGATTGTGACAACTCCCTCCATCGATGATGACCTTGACGGATCGTCCATTGATGCCGGCCTTTGTGTGGAATATGTGGCATCGTTGGTCTTCTTCTTGGTGATGTTGGAGAGTCAAGACTTTGGAGACAACAAGTGCGGGACTTGAGTCCTCATCACAAAAGACTTGTTCTTCTTCATTGTTCACTTGGCGGTGCATGGCGACTTCCTCAAGGGCTTCCATTTCCCCTTCGCTCATGGAATCATAAGTGCCATCGTCGTTGAAGATCATGGTGCGCTTGTTGGTGCACTCATGTGATTGTGGCCTCGGCCGCCGCAAGTGAAACACTTGAAAGAACTCGTCTTGACGATCTCATAGGTAGGGGTTGATGATGATGAAGCTCTCGGCTTGAAGTTGCTCGTATGAGGATTGTTTGTAGTTGGCGAAGCTTTCTTGGAAGTCGACTTGTCGATGTTGGAAGTAGAGGGTCTTGTAGTCATTGTTCGAGTCGTTGAAGCTTGGTTATTGGGGAAGCCGTAGGACTTGGATGAGAACTTTGCATACTTGAAATCATCTTGCACTTGGCATTCTGCTTTGGTAGCTTGGTGCACTAGCTCGATGAGATTTGAGTATGGTTGGAAGTCGGCGATCTTCTTTATAGGATGATTGAGTCCATTCAAGAAACGTGCCATTGTTTGCTCATCATCTTCCGTCACATTGGCTCTTATCATTGCAATCTCCATCTCCTTGTAGTATTCTTCAACGCTCTTGGTTCCTTGCTTGAGTTGTTGGAGTTTCTTGAAGAGGTCTCGGTTGTAGTAGGTAGGCACGAAGCGTGCTCTCATGACATCGTGCCCAAGTAGTGATGGGTGGTTCACCTCTTGCCTCGCGGCGCTCTATGATTTGTTCCCACCAAATGAGGACATAGTCTTGGAACTCAAGGGATGCCATCGCGATCTTCTTCTCTTCTTCATAATTGTGCAAACGAAAGATCTTGTCAACTTTCAATGCCCATGAAAGGTATTCTTCGGGATCGTTGCTTCCGTTGAACTTGGGCATGGTGAACTTGAGCTTGCCGTAGCGTTGCTCTTCATTGTGTTGGGGTCGGGGATGATGACACCCATGTTGTAGATGATTGTTCAACTCATGGTGCTCTTGACGCGGAGGGTTGTCAACCTCGTGTTGCTCTTGTCGCGGAGGATTCCCATTGTCATTATGCTCTTGATGCACTTGATGGTCTTGGCGAGCTTGTGGAGGAGCGCATCGAGCTCGAGGAGGAACTGGACGATGCATGCGAGCTTGGAATCGTCGTTCTTGAATTTCTTCGCGAAGTGCTTCCTCTTGTTCACAGGCTTGTCAGCCTCGGTCGGCAATGGATCGACTCGAATCGCGTAGAGTTTGTTGTGCCTCAAGTTCTTGAGCGTCACGGAGTTGTTGTTCTTGACGTTGTGTCTCGGCATCTTGTGCAAGTTGGTGGAGACGCGCGTGTTCTTCCTCTTCATGTTGGCATTGTTGTTGCTGTTCTCGTGCTAGCGCAAAGGCTTCTTCGGTTTGACGTCATGGATGTTCTTGCGAGTCGGTATCTCGAAGTGGATTGAGGTTTGCTTGATGGTCGGTGCACGCGGCTCGACGAAGAGTGTTCGATGTCGGTGTACTTGAGCCAGAGAGGGTGAAGTCGGAGTGGCGACTTGAATGGCTCCTTCTTGAAGTGGAAGAAGAGCGGTTGAGCATCAAAGCACGAATCTCGTCCATCCTTGCGTCATTCTCTTGCTTGTGATTGTCGAGCTTGTGGTCTAAGTAGTCCCTTGTACATTGCTCGGAAAGTCGCAAGTCGGCAGCAAGGTTGTCGATGCGTTCACTCATTGCTTGTTGCTCTTGATGCAAAGCACGTTGTGCACCAACGAGGTGACTCTTGGTGACGAAGGAGTTCATGTCGTCGTCTTGCTCCATGAAGAGTGGGTTGGTAGAAGTACTTGGCCTATCCATCAATCCAAGACAATTGTGAGTGGTAGAAAGAGAAGAACGAATACCAAATGTACCTTGACCGAAGTTGAAAGTGAATCCATGATCACGCCAATGTAGGACAAGGACATAGCCCAATTGGTACGAATTCTCGTCGGTTTCTCACGCCTACACAAATAGAAGCTTATGGTGGAGCTTGGTTAGGATGGTGGCACAATTTTTAATGTGAATGTAAGCAAGATTCAATAATGTTGGAGAAGTTTCGCAAGATGCAATGTAACAAGTAGACCAAGCATATAAGGTACACGGAAACACACGCACAAAAAGATAAGTGGGGTTGTGCAACCAAGGGTGAGCCAAAATGTGGAATCCACAAAAATGCTCTTGTTGCACAACACTAGAGAGACGCTAGCATGATTGCACGATAGGCGGATACAAGAACTTGTGCACAACCTACTTAGCAAAAATGCAACGACTTCTATCCCAAATATGTTTTATGCAAGGTGTTGCTATGATATGATCCAAGATGATCGAGTATGACAATCTTAATGTTGTATGATGCTATGGTTCTTGCTTAAAAGCTCTTTGCTTATCTTTCCTCTTTGCTTAAAAGCTTGGTTGGCTCTTTGATGTTTGATCTCTTTTCTCATGCAATACTTGACGAACCAAGATAGCAAGTGAGTATGCGATGACAACTTTGTGACACAAGAGATGATACTAATATAGGCAACAATGATGTATGTATGTATGCTATGGGAAGTATGATCACTAATGTGCCCAAGTCTCGTTGCCGGCAATACTCAATGGCTAGTCTCGATGGGTAAGCAACGCAAAGGAGTAAGGCTATGATGGCTATCAATGTAATGGCAAGAGTGATATGTCCAATACCAAGATGAGGTTACCGGTCTTGCTTCCGGTATGGTGTAAAAATGGTCGCATGAATACCAAGTCGTAGTCGAGGTGGTCGTTGTTGATGACGCGTCCGTGGCAAAAATGAGCGGCGGTAATGTCGATGTCGAACCGTACCTAGATAGAAGAAACACAAAAGGATACGGTACCGCAACTCAAATTCTCAAAACCAAGTGCGACAAAAAGCATCAGAGTAGGTAGCGGGTAAATGGTGGTGTGCGTTGGGATATTGGAAAGGTTTGCGGAAGTCGGTGGTGATGTAGCGGATGATGTGGTGGAAGTAGCGGTCGTCCGGAAGTGGACGGATGTCCAGTCGCCGGACATCCGGTAGGGTCGGAAATCCGCTAACTTCAGCTCGGTTTAGAGGTTCCGGTCGTCCGGTAAGGTCGGACGTCCGGTGGTTCCTACGGATCCGGACGTCCGGTAAGTTGCAGTCGTCCGGTGGGTCGGGGGCAAAATTGATATGAATTTCGTGGATTTTGGAAGGATTTCGAGGTGGAGATGGTGGGGGAAGGCTAGATCCACTTGCAACACAACAAATTCATGGATCAAAACCAACAAAACATCATCAAAACTCACAAAACGCAAGAAAATTTTTGGGGCTATTTTTGTGGGGATTTTCGGATTAGGACGAAAAACAAAAAAACCAAGCTAGAAAACGAAAAGGGGGGCTCCGAAATCGTGATCAACCTTGCTCTAGATACCAAGATGATGTAGGGTAGAGACCCTAATTGCCCGATCTTTCACGAAAGGAGCGGATCCCGGGGAAATCATGAAGAACACGGGAAAGAACGAAGGGGAAAACACAAGAGGAAATCACTAAACCGACACGAATAAGTCACACATGGGCTAGATCCTCGAGTACATAGGACGATACATGAATCCACGGACAACTAAGGATGATACATGGTAACCGGTTCTTCTCTGTGAGGAGGTCTTGATGGGGCCGCCCAAGAGGGGGTCTTGATGATCTTCTCCGCAAGGAGGTCTCGAATCCGCTTGGGGGATCTTCTCTAGTGGAGGCTCGAATCTCCGAGGAGAAGGTAACCAAGTGGATGAGCAAAGCTCTCTCACAAATATGAGCTAAACATTTGCTAACCCTAGAAAGGAGGTGGGAGAGGTCTATTTATAGTCTAAGTGCAAATGGGGACGAAAGTAGGGGTACATGGGCCTCGGGCCCGAATCTGGACGCAGCCAGGTACCGGACGTCCGCTGGTGGCCGGTCGTCCGGAGTCTCAGGAGTGGCCGGTCGTCCGGTGTCCTCCGGACGTCCGCTGGTTTGGCTCTGTGATGGGGGTGCCGGACGTCCGGAAACGTCGGGCTTCCACTGATGTTGGTTTGGGTGCCAGTGCGACGGTCGTCCGGTCCAGACCGGACATCCGCTCGTTTGCTTCGGGTGCTGGGGCACCGGTCGTCCGGTCTAGACCGGACGTCCGCTCGCTGGGGCTCGGCAGATGCTTCAGGAGCCGGACGTCCGGTCCCGGCCGGTCGTCCGGTGGCTGGGACTTTTCCTTTAGCCCTCCTTCTTCTCCGTCTTCTCATCCATCTTCCTCTTCTTCTTGTCCTTGCTCCTTAGCTTCTTCATTGTACCTGAGTATGCACAAAGTATCCATATGAGGTAGTAGCCATGCTTCATGTGCATCGAAGTGGAATTGTGAGAGGAGAGATGTCACCTCGGTTTCAAGAGCTCTTGCACGTGATCGAGTCATGGGTCCACTAGGCACTTGATGAGACGATGGTAGGTCCATGGGGATGACCTTGGGATGCTTTGCATCACCCTTCCATCATTGCTAGCCTCTTCGGTACCGTGCATTTCCCTTTCTCACCTCGAGAGTTGGTGCAAACTTCGCCGGTGCATCCAAACCCCGTGATATGATACGCTCTGTCACACATAAGCCTCCTTATATCTTCCTCAAAACAGCCACCATACCTACCTATTATGGCATTTCCATAGCCATTCCGAGATATATTGCCATGCAACTTCCATCATCATCATATACATGACTTGAGCATCATTGTCATATTGCTTTGAATGATCGTCAGATAGCTAGCACGATGTTTTCATGGCTTGTCCGTTTTTTATGGCATTGCTACGCTAGATCATTGCATATCCCGGTACACCGCCGGAGGCATTGATATAGAGTCATATCTTTGTTCTAGTATCGAGTTGTAATATTGAGTTGTAAGTAAATAAAAGTGTGATGATCGTCATTATTAGAACATTATCCCATGTGAGGTTATCAAAATAAAAGT
>NC_041388.1:465042498-465078105 GCF_002162155.2 Triticum dicoccoides | reverse complement strand
AAAATGAGAGAAAAGAGAGAAGGGACAATGTTACTATCCTTTTATCACACTTGTGCTTCAGAGTAGCACCATGTTCTTCATATAGAGAGTCTCCTGAGTTATCACTTTCATATACTAATAGGAATTTTCATTATAGAACTTGGCTTGTATATTCCAACGATGGGCTTCCTCAAATGCCCTAGGTCTTCATGAGCAAGCAAGTTGGATGCACACCCACTTAGTTTCAGTTTGAAATTTCATACACTTATAGCTCTTAGTGCATCCGTTGCATGGCAATCCCTACTCCTCGCATTGACATCAATTCATGAACATCTCCATAGCCAGTTGATTAGCCGCGTCGATGTGAGACTTTCTCCCTTTTGTCTTCTCCACACAACCTCCACCATCATATTCTATTCCACCTACAGTGATATGTCCATGGCTCACGCTCATGTATTGCGTGAAAGTTGAAAAGGTTTGAGAACGTCAAAAGTATGAAACAATTGCTTGGCTTTTCATCGGGGTTGTGCATAATTTGAATATTTTGTGTGGTGAAGATGGAGCATAGCCAGAACATATGATTTTGTAGGGATAACTTTCTTTGGCCATGTTATTTTGAAAAGACATGATTGCTTTATCAGTATGCTTGAAGTATTATTGTCTTAATGTCAAATGATAGACTATTGCTTTGAATCACTCGTGTCTTAATATTCATGCCATGATTAGATTACATGATCAAGATTATGCTAGGTAGTATTCCACATCAAAAATTATCTTTTTATCATTTACCTACTCGAGGACGAGCGGGAATTAAGCTTGGGGATGCTGATACGTCTCCGTCGTATCTATAAATTTTTATTGTTCCATGCCAATATTATACAGCTTTCATATACTTTTGGAAACTTTTTATACTATTTTTGGGAATAACATATTGATCCAGTGCCCAGTTCCAGTTCCTGTTTGTTGCATGTTTTTGTTTCGCAGAAAATCCATATCAAACGATGTCCAAACGGGATAAAAACTGACGGAGGTTTTTTTTGAATATATGTGATTTTTGGGAAGAAGAATCAACGCGAGATGATGCCTGAGGGGGCCACGAGGCAGGGGGCACGCCCCAGGGGGTCAGGCGTGCCCTGGGCCCTCGTGGCCACCCCGTAAGGTGGTTGGTGCCCTTCATTCGCCACAAGAAATCCCATATCCGGATAAAAATCGTGTCCAAAAATTCAGCCTAATCGGAGTTTTGGATCTCCGGGAATTTAAGAAACGGTGGAAGGGCAGAATCAGCCAACTCAAAAACAGGGAGAGACAGAGAGACAGATCCAATCTCGGAGGGGCTCTCGCCCCTCCGCCACCATGGAGGCCATGGACCAGAGTGGAAACCCTTCTCCCATCTAGGCAGAAGGTCAAGGAAGAAGAATAAGAAGGAGGGGGGCTCTCTCCCCTTATATTCCGGTGACGCCGAAACGCCGCCGGGGCCATCATCATCACCGCAATCTACATCAACACCTCCGCCATCTTCACCAACATCTCCACCAACTCTTCCCCCCTCTATGCAGCGGTGTAACCCCTCTTTTACCCGCTGTAATCTCTACTTAAACATGGTTCTCAATGCTATATATTATTTCCCAATGATGTATGGCTATCCTATGATGTTTGAGTAGATCTGTTTTGTCCTATGGGTTAATTAATGATCGTGATTGGTTTGAGTTGCATATTTTATTGTTGGTTCTGTCCTATGGTGCTCTCCGTGCCGCGCGAGCGTGAGGGATCCCCGCTGTAGGGTTTGCAATATGTTCATGATTTGCTTATGGTGGGTGGCGTGAGTGATAGAAACACAGACCCGAGTAAGTAGGTTGTTTGTGTATGGGAATAAAGAGGACTTGATACTTTAATGCCATGGTTGGGTTTTACCTTAATGATCTTTATTAGTTGTGGATGCTTGCTAGAGTTCCAATCATAAGTGCATATGATCCAAGAAGAGAAAGTAGGTTAGCTTATGTCTCTCCCTCAAATAAACTTGCAATAATGATTACCGGTCTAGTTATCGATTGCCTAGGGACAAATAACTTTCTATGACAAAAAGCTCTCTACTAAAACTAACTTAGTTGCGTCTTCATCTAAACAGCCCCTACTTTTTATTTACAAGATCTTTATTATCTTGCAAACCTATCCAACAACACCTACCAAGTACTTCTAGTTTCATACTTGTTTTAGGTAAAGCGAACGTTAAGCGTGCGTAGAGTTGTATTGGTGGTCGATAGAACTTGAGGGAATATTTGTTCTACCTTTAGCTCCTCGTTGGGTTCGACATTCTTACTTATCGAAAGAGGCTACAATTGATCCCCTATACTTGTGGGTTATCAGCACCCTAGTGTTCGAACCTCAAGGGTTTGCCGGAACCTGTAATCGGACATTTGGCGTGCCAAGTAGGGGTGCGCTGAAGTTCCATCCCTCCGTCGGCTCCGCCTCTCCGACCGGTCCCCATGGCCAGCGCGGCTCCTCCGACTGGATCGGTGAGCGACCCAGGCGGCTCCAGGTGGCTCAGGGCCTTCACCCCGCCCTGCGGCGGGTGCAGTGGCCGCACAAGTTCAAGCCGGAGATGCTGCCCAGCTAGAACGGCGCGGCAGGTCCGTCGACCTTCCTGCTGGCATACGAGGAGGCCGCCTTGGAAACTGGAGGCGACGATAAGGTCATGGCCAACTGGTTCCCCATGTCCCTCGCTGGCGCGCCGCGCTCCTGGCTGCTCAATCAGCCAAGATCCTCTGTGGCCTCTTGGGAGGAGCTACGCGGCCTTTTTGAAGCACGCTTCGCGGCACCGGTGCCTGTCGCCGTCGTGGCCCTCCTCGATGGCTCACAAGCGCCACCCTCGGACCGCCACACCAAGCAGTTCTTCCGCTAGATCGGCGCCGCCTCTGTGCAGCGGGGAGCCCCTCCAGGATGGGCGGCGCCTCAGGCCGACCTCACCTTTGACTCAGGGGATCACCCCGCTACCACGGTCGGCTCGGGTGCACTCCCAATGCTCTGCACGCCCGCCATCTGCAGCGCTGCCATGACCAAGACCCTCATCGACGATGGAGCGGGCCTCAACATGCTCTCCATGGAAGCTTTCAGCTTGCTTCACGTGCCGTACGGCCGGCTCCGCCCCATCAAGCCTTTCTCGGAGTCGGCAGCAGGTCCACCAGCCCCTTGGGGCAGATACGCCTCCCGGTCACCTTTGGTACCCGGGACAACTACCGCACCGAGCTCATCGACTTCGACGTCGCCCGCATCAGCCTCCCGTACAATGCCATCCTCGGGTACCCTGCTCTGGCCCAGTTCATGGCCGCGACCCATCCAGCCTACAACCTCATGAAGATGCCGGGTAGTAGCGGCGTCCTCACCGTGGCCGGAGACACCAAGGAAGCTCTTGAAGCTCTCAAGCTTACCTTCAGGGCCGCAGCGGCAGCGCGCCCGGCCAGCGAAGCCACCCGAGGGGCAAAGAAGAAGCAGATGTTCACTCAAGACCGGGACGAAACGAAGCAAGTACCGGTCGAGGAAGGTAGATCCTCGGGGGCCACCTTCACCATAGGTGCCGCCCTCGACCCGGGTCAAGAGGAGGCATTAGTGAAGTTCTTGCGTGCGAACAAGGAGGTATTCGCCTGGGAACGCAAGCAGCTGGAAGGGGTCCCAAGGGGGGTAATCGAGCATCACTTAAGGGTGTGCCCCCCAATGTGCGCCCTGTGAAGCAAAAGGCGCGGCGACAGTCCACGGAGAAGCAGTCCTTCATCATCCAGGAAACTCGCAAGCTGGAGGTGGCAGGTGTCATTCGTGAGGTCTGGTACCCGGAGTGGCTGGCGAACCCGTCGCCGTACCAAAGAAAGGTGGGAAGGAACGCATGTGTGTCGATTTCACCAACCTCAACAAGGCATGTCCCCAAGAATCATTCCCGCTTCCGTGTATCGACCAGATCGTCGACTCCACTGCCGAGTGCGACCTACTATGCTTCCTGGACACGTCCTCGGGCTACCACCAGATCAAGATGGCAGTGGAGGATGTGGAGAAGACCACCTTCCCGACCCCATGCAGGGTGTACTACTACACCTGCATGCCGTTCGGACTGCGCAACGCTGGGGCGACCTTCCAGCGGCTGATGCACATCACCCTGGGTCAGCAGCTCGACAGAAACGTTGAAGCCTACGTCGACAACATCGTGGTAAAATCTCCGGAGGTGAGAACCCTGATTCAGGACCTGGAGGAGACCTTCGCTAGCCTGCGCCAGGTGGATTTGCGGCTCAACCCGAAGAAGTGTGTGTTCGGTGTCCCCTCCGACAAGCT
Source organism: Triticum dicoccoides (assembly GCF_002162155.2). Lineage (NCBI taxonomy): Eukaryota > Viridiplantae > Streptophyta > Magnoliopsida > Poales > Poaceae > Triticum > Triticum dicoccoides. The sequence continues at coordinate 465,073,812 of NC_041388.1, read as the reverse complement.
ACTGGGTTTCCTCATTTCTATAGAGGGACCGAGGCTAACCCCGAGAAGATCAAGGCAATAGAAGACATGAGCCCACCACAAACTCTCAACGAAAATGCAGAAACTTGTAGGCTGCGTGACCTCACTGGGGCGCTTCATCTCCAAGCTGGGGGAGCGCCCTCTACCATTCATCAAGCTGATGAAGAAGGAAGGCCCGTTCGAATGGACCCCAGAGGCAGATCTGGCGTTTCAAGACCTCAAGAGATACCTAACCAGCCCACCGGCGATGGTGGCACCTCGCCGTCTCGAGCCTCTGGTGCTCTATATGGCCGCTACGCCTCACTCCGCCAGCGCGGTGTTGGTGGCGATTCGGGAGGAGCGCCGGGCCAAGAACCCACAGCGCAATACCGCGCCATCAGCTGGAATGGTGCAGTCACAAGACGGTGTCGCTAAGGCCAAGACGATGCCCACAGACGATCACACCCCACAAGACGGTGTTCAAGGGCCTGCGGAGGCCCAGGTGGGCGACCAGGCTCTTGGGGTCCCCCCCCCACCTCAGGAGGCACCACAACCTCCGGAGGACACAGGCTCCATTGACGCTCCCGCCCTTGTCGAGCACCCAATATACTTTGTCAGCAATGTGCTACAGGATGCAAGAGCATGGTACCCAATGTCGCAGAAGCTCTTACTCGCGCTCCTGGTGGCCTCACACAAGCTACGCCATTATTTCCAAGGCCACCTGATTAAGGTTGTCTCAGCCTACCCCCTGTAGAGGGTGCTCTAGAGCCCCAATGCTGTGGGGAGAGTCGCTGAATGGAACATTGAACTACAAGCATTTCAGTTGGAGTTCAGGACGACCAGGGTGATCAAGGGAGCTGCGCTTGCCGACTTTTTTGCAGAATGGACCGACTCTCCGGAGCCCGAAGCGGGCGAGAGACGATCCCTCTCGCCAGGAAATGAAGCACCAGATAGCTAGGTCATGTACTTCGATGGCGCTTTCGCACGACAAGGCGCAGGGGCTGGCGCTGTGCTCATATCGCCCACCCAAGACAAGCTATATTATGCCGTGCAGATCTACTTCCAGCGGGGTGAGAAGGTCTCCAACAACATCGTGGAGTACGAGGGGTTGATCGCTGGCCTCAAGGCCACCGCAGCCTTGGGGGTGAAGCGTCTCACCATCAAGGGTGACTCGTAGCTCCTTGTCAACTTCTCCAACAAGGTGTACGAACCGAGGGACGAGCATATGGATGCATACCTCGCGGAAGTGCGCAAGATGGAGAAGCGATTCCTAGGCCTAGAGCTGCAGCATGTGCCACGCGGCACCAACGAGGAGGCTGAAAAAATCGCAAAGAAGGCGTAGAGGCGGCTAACCCAAGAACCTGGTGTCTTCGAAGAGCGACTCTTCAAGCCTTCGGTGACCCCTGCGGCTGTGGAGACTACATCACCTCGAGAAGAACTCCCTCGGCCACTAGCCTCGGGAGCCCCCGCTTGTGGCCCAACCTCAGGAGCATGACTGCTCCTCGCGCTTGAGCCTCAGGAGGGGTGCTGGACCGAGGAATTCAAGGCATATCTGGTGCATGGGACGCTACCGGAGAAGATGGAGGATGCGGAGCGTGTGGCCCGGCAGGCTACGGCGTACTGCATCCAAGACGGTGAGTTGTACAAAAAATGACTAAATGATGTTTCTTTGCGATGCATCTCTAGGGAGCAGGGGAACGAGCTGCTGGCTGACATACACGGTGGAGACTATGGGCATCACTCATCGTCACGTACCCTGGTTGGCAAGGCGTTTCGTAGCGGGTTCTACTGGCCCATGGCACTCAACGATGCGTCTGAGCTGGTATGGTCCTGTGAGGCCTGCCAGTTCCATGCCAAGCAAATCCACCAGCCGAGTCAGGGCCTCCAAACTATCCCGCTTTCGTGGCCCTTCGTGGTCTGGGGGCTGGACATCCTGCGTCCGTTCTCGCGAGCGCCTAGGGGCTACTGCTACCTCTACATCGCCATCGACAAGTTCACTAAATGGGCAGAGGCTGAAGCCGTCCGCGCCATCCCAACCGGGTCAGCAGTTAAGTTCATCAAGGGCCTCGTAAGACAGTTCGGGGTCCCTAACCACATCATCACCGACAACGGCTCGCAGTTCACTAGCAATCTCTTCAAGACCTATTGTGCTAACCTTGGAACACGGATTTGCTACGCTTCGGTGGCACACCCCAGGAGCAACAGCCAAGCTGAGCACGCCAACGCCGAGGTCCTAAGAGGCCTTAAGACCCGGACCTTCAAGAAGAATATCGAAGCCTGCGGCAGGGGCTGGCATGACGAGCTCCAGTCTGTGTTGTGGTCCATCCGCACCACCGCCACCAAGCCAACAGGCGAGACCGCGTTCTTCCTCATCTACAGAGCAGAAGCGGTTCTCCATCACGAGGTCAGGCATCGCTCCGCGCGGGTCCAGGCGTTTGATGAGACGCAGCAGGACGCCATGCGGGGGATAGACCTCATGCAGGGGGAGGAACGCCGCCGTGAAGCCTCGCTCTGAGCGGCAAGATATCAGCAGGTGCTGCGACAGTACCACTATCGCAGCGTCCGCTCCAGGACGCTTGAGGTGGGTGATCTCGTCCTGAGGCGAGTGCTCTCCAGGGAAGGGTTGCATAAGCTCTCACCCATGTGGGAGGGCCCGTTTAGGATTGCCCATGTCTCCAGGCCTGGCGCCGCACGCATGGAAACGCAGGACGGGGTCCCCATCCGGAACGCGTGGAGCATCCAGCATCTCCGGAAGTTCTACCCATGAAGCAAGGCCCGGTGCCTGTGAAGGTCTCCTCTCGTGACACTCTCACGTAATAATGAGTGGGGATGTACACGCCCCGGAGTCTCCGGAGTGCCGCCCTCGGGCCTCGGGGGCTCCCTCCCACGTCCTAGTGGCAGCACTTAGCTCCGCGCTGGTGAGAAGACTAGACTAGGTGCCAGACGTGGCTGTTCATTTGCTTTCTGTAGTTGGCTTGCCTCTTTTCCTTTAATGAAATTTGGAGTTCTAGAATTTCTCGCTGGCTTGCCTCTTCTTTCTGTTTCTTCCCTCGATCCTTTATTTTTCGCCAGGGAGGGCAGCAGTTGCCCGACACTCTCCCTCGCACGCCCCGCGAGGGGGGATGGACATGTAGTATGCACGTGCGCACTCCCCTGGTCTCCGCGGGGCGTTCTCATCTGAGTTTTTTATCGGTACATCCCCCTTTAGTCCGTGCCCCATGGGTACCGCGACACGGTGTGTTTGGCCATAACCAGCCCATACTTGAGGCCTCGCGCGGGAAGGGTTAAAGATTTCTTAACAAGTTTTTGTAGCTTCGCGATGCAGCTTCGTGATGCAGCTTCACAATGTTACCCGAATCAACAGTGGGGAAGCCCCATGAGGTCCCCAGAGACGTGCACCCTCATCAGGTCAAAGCTACCCCGGATGCATTGAGCTAAGTTACCCCTCTTCACCCGTATAAGGCATAGATCTCACAACACAACCCGGAAATAATAAACGCACCATAAAAGCAACATAAGCACCATGGTTCATTACACGCCTTCGCAGGGAACCGAATTCGTTTATGACAATGCAGGGGAAAGGGACAGAGAGGACAAGCAAAACCGGCTCCTACGACACGGCTGCTCACGAGGGTCGGTCCCCAGACTCAGCCAGAGCCCTCCTCACGCTTCACCAGGGCGCGACGATGGGATGACCCGCCTTCATCCTAGAAGCGGGCCCAACGGCATGGCGGCTGGTGGTAGCCGCCGCTGCTAGAGCTTTCGCCGAAGGAGGAGCTGTCGTAGCTGGGCGAACTGTGGTCACCGCCGAGGGCAAGGTCACCCTCATGCTCGTCATGGCCATCGCCAAGGCCAAGCACCTCGCCACCATCGTCGTCGTCTTTAGGGCAGCATCCGGCGCAACGACTGTCTTCCCTGAACACCCTCACGAAGAGGGTCGCTGCGCCATCGTACTTGAAGTGGAGGGTGCACCGGCTACCCAGGCCGCGTGCGCGGGCGAACGTCTGCCAGCCACGGGCCAGGGCTACACTGCACGTAGCGGACACCTCCACCGCGACCCATGAAGCATTGTTGCATCAGCCGTCGGCCAACAGCCGGAGGCCGCCGGGACCTCGGGCCGGTAGTTCAACGGTGAAGGAGCACGGAAGATGAAGCCAAGTGCCAGCCGGGTTCGCCGACCACACAACAAACTCCGGCAGCACCTCCGGCGAGTGGAAGCGCGGCCGGGGAGGCTAGGCAACCATGGCGCGCCTCCCCTCATCGACGGGGCTGCCCCGACCTAGGCGGCTCCCGCCGCACGAAGGAGCGTCGTCGCCGCCGCCAAGGACAGCGCCGGACCCCGAAGGAGTCCGCCCACGCCCATGAGGCACCACAGCGGGGGTCGCGGCATGCTTGCGTGGGCGGCCGCGCCCCTCTTAGGTGGTGGCGAGCCGGGCTGTAGCGACCAGACCTCAAACAGTCTGATCTCTGTGCTCTAGTGTCATCCCTGGATCAGTAATGCTGACACCACATAGTACTCGGAGGATTTATAACAGAGTAGCAATCACACACTTATTACATTGAGTGTCTCATAAGAGAACTTATTACAATAAATATGGCTTAAGGCCATCTAATAACAATAACAGCGGAAGGCTTAGAAGATAAGTGAGTCCATCAACTCCAACGGCATCACTGAGTATAGAACCACGACCTAAAAACTCCTTAATCATCGTCTGAAAAGTCTGCAACATTAACGTTGCAGCCCGAAACGGGTCAGCACATGGAATATGCTGGCAATGTAACACATAGAGAGTAATGGAATGAAACAACTATACTATATGCATATTTGGCTGGTGGAAAGCTCTATGGTTAGAGTTTTGCGTAAAGCCAATTTTCCCTACTACAAAGGAATAAATTTTATTTAACTATCATGGTAGTTGTTAAACATTGAGAATGGTTGACAACATCCTCAATCCCAATTAAGCATCATCATTAAACAAAACCCAACAAAATTAATTTAGAGTAACATGTTGAGATTCACATGATAATCCAGGTACTAGATACTCAAGATGTCCATAACCGGGCACACGGCTAACCATGATTAGTTTATTACACTCTGCAGAGGTTTGCCCACTTTTCCCCACAAGACTCGATCGCCTCCATTTGGTTTCTCGCACTTCATGGTGTTTGAGAAGACGGATGACCGAGACATAGTCTTTCAGAAGCGCTAGCACCTTACGATCGGGTAGACCGTACCACCTACATCCCCTACATCTGCTAGTCTACCACTGTAAGAGTTCGCACGACTTAGTCAACTATGCTAGAGCCCATAATAGCTTGTGGCTACACATGGAAGTTTCTAGTATGAATAGTCTCATGATGCCTTTGAGCCTGGGTGGCGGTCCAAAAGAAAACAGGCAAGTCCTGGAATACCCAGGTGCCTCAATCCACCCAGATGTGTGTTTAAGTTGCCACCTTAGATAAACCATTAATTAACAAAACTCACATCTCTCATGGATATCACTCACCCAATCCACGTATACTAGCATAGCATGGCATAATAAGCAAACGTAGAAGTAACTCCCAAACGTTTGATAATAAATAGGTAATAGGTACTACCTCATCTACTTCCCATCCCACAATTTAATTAGATCCTAACCATGCAATGTGTGAGGATTGATCTAATGCAATAAAACTGGGTAGTAGAAAAGGTATGATCAAGTGTTACTTGCCTTGCTGATGATCCGCGAAACCTAGAGATTCGAAGTAACAGGCGGCGCACTCCGGGTATTCTATCGCAGACAAACAAACAAGCATACAATAAGTACTCATCCAATGCACAGGTAAAACTCAAATAAGAGATCTAACCAGAAAGTTCAACTTAAGAACTCCGGTTGGCAAAAAGAATCAAATCAAACGAAGCAATGAAAGTCAAACGGCGAAAGAAAAGAACTTCATTCTACTAATATGGATCTAGGGAAAATTTTACAGTAGCAAAATCTTGTTTAAGTTGGTTAAATGTATAGAGGGTTTCGAGACGAAACTCTAGGCGCTTGAATCGCCTGATTCTGATAAACGAGCGAAAAGTCATACTAAATCGAAAATCGGATCAGGAATCGCGATCAGAAAAATCACGGATTTAATCCGAGAAAAAGAAAAAAAACGACGAATGTTCGCTGGAACGAACGAACGGACGAACGCTCGCTATTTAAATAAACCGGAAAACCCGATCTATTTAAAAAATGAATCTAAAAAAACTGGCAGAAAAACCGAACTGTTTTTCGAAAAAAATAAAAAAAAACCGGCACGGATTTCGAGGCGGCGGCGGACCTCGGGCGGCGGATCGGCGGCGGCGGGAGCTGGCTAGGGTTTCGGGGCTAGGGCGCTGGCTCGGCTGGGCCTCTCCCCCGGCTTATAAAGTCTGCCCGGGCCGGTGTCCAGGTCGGACACGGCCCATAGGTCGGTGCGCGTTTTTTTATATATAATTACGCGCAGAAGAAAAATAAAAAGAAATACTAAACGGACTCCAAAAATTCCGAAATAAATTTTCACGGGCTTCTAAAATCAAGCCACACAAGGTGAATATTTATTTGGGACCTAAATGCAATTTTGAAAAACGCACATTTTTCCTAATATCAAATAAAACACCAAAAACTCCGAAATAAAATCTTATTTGATTTTATTATTAAATCCTCAATATTTCTTTATTTTGGGAAAGTCATTTTATTCCCTCTCTCATATTTTTGTAATAGAAATAATTGATGATAAAATAAATAAAATCAAATGATCCTATTCTCAAAATTTGAGAAAACTCAAATATGAAAATAACGAAACCCCCAACTCTCTCCGTGGGTCATTGAGTTGCGTAGAATTTCTAGGATCAACCAAAATGCAAAATACAATATGGTATGCATTGATGATCTAATGTATAACATTCCAAATTGAAAATTTGGGATGTTACAAACCTACCCCCCTTAAGATGAATCTCGCCCTCGAGATTCGGGTTGGCTAGAAAATAGGTGAGGGTGGTCCTTGAGAAAATCTTCCTCTCGCTCCCAGGTGGCTTCATCCTGTGTGTGGTGGCTCCACTGAACTTTGCAAAACTTGATAACCTTGCTTCGAGTAACTCGGCTGGCAAACTCGAGGATCTTAATTGGTTTCTCCTCGTACGTCAAATCGTTATCCAACTGAATGGTTTCCAAAGGCACTGTGTCTCTCAACGATATGTTAGCCATCTCCGCATGACACTTGTTCAACTGGGAAACGTGGAACACATCATGAACTCCTGACAATCCTTCAGGCAATTCCAACTTGTAGGCCACTTCTCCCATACGCTCCAAAACTCGATATGGTCCTACAAATCGTGGCGCTAACTTCCCTTTAGCTCCAAAACGCTTTTGATAGAGGCTAAGGTGTCCCGATGTTTCGATGAGATGGTGGCTATCGTTTTCTGTGGGAGTCGACTTTGACGATCCGACTACGAACGTGCGAGACGTCGCGCCTTAGAAATCGCTAAACCAACTTCCGAGGGTTATTGACCACGCCGGAGCACGATCAACCTGACCACGAGGGTCTATTTCCTGCGAGCAAACGAAGAACAAGCAAGAAACTGAGATTGCAATCTGGATATTGCGAATATAAGATGAAAGCTTTATTGATCAAGGTGGGGTTCTGTGACGTCTTGGTCTGGTCGTTGGACACAAACGAAGTACGCGAAGTTGCAGCTATGGCGAACTTTTAATCTAAACAAAACCCAAAGTCTAAACGACGCCCTAAGGGCTGTATATATGGAGGAAGAGGGGGGAATTTCGTGGCCCTTGAGGGTGGGGTCCGAAACCAACCCTAACTCTTGTTTCCCCACACATACGGACTCTAAAAATAGCCTATACTTAAGTATTTCGAAATTACATGGGCCTCGCCCATTAATAAGGTGACGCAGCACCTAGAATAGCCTATGGACGAATATTATGAAGTGGCATCTTGTATATTTCGTCCAAGGCTTCATGCACTCCTTATGGCGGCTTAAAAGTCCTGAAATCATCACTTGTAACTCCATTCTTGATCCCCTTGCGCATGCCACCAACTCCATGTGTGTTCTTGCTCCAATGTTCATCCTTCTCCAAGCTAGGCCCTTCATTTGTAAGCAAAACAAATGTATCCAATTTAGGCAGCATCATAATCTCATGAACATTAGAATCATTACCAAGAAACGAAAGTACCTGGTAATTTAATTGGCGGGCGCGAGCTCTAGTAATTGGTCCAGTATATGTAACAGTAGGGGCTGTGGGTGTAACAATGGTATTGATGTCCTCATCATCCTCCCCTTCTTGAAATGAAGTCGTCCTCGACGGAAGCGCATCTTCCTCACCCAAATAAGGCTTCAAATCTGCAATGTTAAAAGTGGGACTAACCCCAAAATCTACAGGTAGCTCAAGTTTATATGCATTATCATTTATTTTCTCTAACACCTTAAAAGGACCATCAGCACGTGGCATTAGCTTTGATTTGCGCAGATTAGGAAATCTATCTTTACGCAAATGTAACCAAACAAGATCTCCAGGCGCAAACACAACATGTTTTCTACCCTTATCTCCAGCAAGTTTATATTTAGCATTCATACGCTCAATGTTTTCCTTAGTTAACTCATGCATTTTTAAAATCAATTCAGAACTTTCTTTAGCATCAAAATTAACCTTCTCTGAAGATGGAAGAGGCAACAAATCAATAGGTGCACGAGGTAGGAAACCATACACAATTTCAAAAGGGCACATCTTAGTAGTAGAATGCAATGAACGATTATAAGCAAATTCAATATGAGGCAAGCATTCTTCCCACATTTTCTTGTTATTCTTCAAAACAGCCCTAAGCATAGTAGACAATGTTCTATTGACTACTTCAGTTCGTCCATCAGTTTGGGGGTGACAAGTAGTACTAAAAAGTAGCTTAGTCCCCAACTTAGCCCATAAACATCTCCAAAAGTGGCTAAGAAATTTAGTATCATGATCTGAAACAATAGTATTTGGCACACCATGTAAGCGAATAATTTCACGAAAGAACAAATCAGCAACATTAACAGCATCATCGCTTTTATGACATGGTATAAAGTGTGCCATTTTCGAGAACCTATCCACGACAACAAATATGCTATCCCTCCCCTTCTTTGTTCGAGGTAAACCTAAAACAAAGTCCATAGATATATCCTCCCAAGGAACACTAGGTACAGGCAACGGCATATATAAACCATGAGGATTGAGTCGTGACTTAGCTCTTTGACATGTAGTGCAGCGAGCAACAAAACGCTCAACATCCCGTCTCATCTTTGGCCAAAAGAAATGTGTAGCAAGTATATCCTCCGTCTTCTTGACGCCAAAGTGTCCCATTAATCCTCCTCCATGCGCCTCCTGCAACAACAAAAGACGAACGGAGCTAGCTGGAATGCATAGCTTGTTAGCACGAAACACAAATCCATCGTTAAGAACGAACTTGTTCCAAGTTCTCCCTTCCTTACAATTCTGCAATACATCTTTAAATTCAGCATCATGAACATATTGATCTTTGATGGTCTCCAAACCAAATATTTTAAAGTCAAGTTGTGAAAGCATAGTATAACGACGAGACAAGGCATCAGCAATAACATTTTCTTTACCCTTCTTGTGTTTAATGACATAAGGGAAAGTCTCAATGAATTCAACCCATTTAGCATGTCTACGGTTCAGTTTTGCTTGACTCTTAATGTGTTTCAAAGATTCATGATCAGAATGTATAACAAATTCCTTGGGCCATAAATAATGTTGCCATGTTTCTAAGGTCCGAACAAGAGCATATAATTCTTTATCATAAGTAGAATAGTTCAGACTAGGCCCACTCAATTTTTCAGAAAAGTATGCAACAGGTTTTCCATCTTGTAATAACACACCTCCTAATCCAATTCCACTAGCATCACATTCAAGCTCAAAAGTCTTATTGAAATTAGGAAGTTGGAGTAAAGGAGCATGTGTCAACTTATCTTTCAATACCGTGAAGGCTTCTTCCTGTGCGGTACCCCAAACAAAAGGCACATCCTTCTTTGTAAGCTCGTTGAGAGGTGCAGCAATGGTGCTGAAATCTCTCACAAAACGCCTATAGAAACCAGCGAGGCCAAGGAAACTCGTCACTTGTGTGACCGTTTTGGGCTGCGGCCAACTCTCAATAGCTTCAATCTTGGCTTTATCAACTTCAATTCCCTGTGGAGTAACAACATAGCCAAGAAAAGATACTTGGTCGGTGCAAAAGGTGCACTTTCCCAGGTTTCCAAACAAACGTGCATCACGTAGAGCAATAAAAACAGCACGTAAATGTTCCAAATGTTCCTCCAAAGATTTGCTATAAATCAATATGTCATCAAAGTAAACTACCACAAATCGTCCAATGAAAGCACGTAAAACTTTGTTCATTAACCTCATGAAAGTACTAGGTGCATTAGTTAACCCAAAAGGCATGACTAACCACTCATATAATCGAAACTTAGTTTTAAATGCTGTTTCCCATTCATCTCCCAATTTTATACGAATTTGATGGTATCCACTACGCAAATCAACTTTGGAGAATATTGTAGAGCCACTCAATTCATCAAGCATATCATCTAGCCTAGGAATAGGATGACGATAACGAATAGTAATATTATTTATGCCTCTACAATCAACGCACATACGCGACGTACCATCCTTTTTCGGCACTAAAATGATAGGAACAGCACAAGGACTAAGGGATTCGTGTATATAACCTTTGTCGAGCAGTTCTTGTACTTGACACATAATCTCCTTCGTCTCCTCTGGATTGGTACGGTGTGGTGCACGGTTGGGTAGCGAAGCACCAGGAATTAAGTCAATTTGATGCTCAATCCCTCGAATAGGTGGTAATCCCGGTGGCACGTCTTGTGGAAAGACGTCAGCGAACTCCTACAAAATGTTAGTGACAGCAAGGGGCAAAGAGGAAGGCACGTCCTCGAATGAAAATAATGCCTCTTTGCACACAAAAGCATAGCAAACAGATTTTCTGAAATCTAGCTCATCAATATCAGATTTGGTGGCAAGTAAACATGCACTTTTCAATTTAACTTCAGAAACAACAGTAGATGGTTTATTATTAGACTTCATTTGGTGCTCAAATTCTTTTGCCACAATCTGATTTTCACTCTTATTTGTCTCCTGTTTTGCTTTATTAGCTCTATTAATATCATCTTTCAAAATGGAATCAGGAGTCATAGGAAGCAAAGTAATATTTTGATCGTTATGAACAAGATTATACTGATTGTTTCTACCATGGTGTACAGTATTTTTATTAAATTGCCATGGTCTACCAAGTAATAAGGAACATGCTTGCATAGGTACCACATCACAATCAACATAATCAGCATATGTAGAGATACTAAAATGCACACGAACAGTACGTGTTACCTTAACCTTGCCGCTGTTGTTGAACCATTGGATGTAGTAAGGATGTGGATGTGGTCTTGTGGTGAGAGATAGCTTCTCCACCATCTCCATGCTAGCCAAGTTATTGCAGCTCCCTCCATCTATGATCACGCGAACAGAACGTTCCTTCACAACTCCCTTTGTATGGAACAAATTATGCCTCTGATTTTGCTCAGCTTGTGTAACCTGCACACTCAAAACACGTTGAGCAACTAAACATTCATACCTGTCAGCATCTTCAGGAGCCATGTATTGCGTCTCATGATCAGAATCGTCTCCACCATGTTCTTCACGTGTAATAAGAGCCAAAGTCTCCTCATCATAGTCACTAGCGGACTCATACCCACCATCCTCAGTAACAATCATCACACGCTTAGATGGGCATTCTCTCGCATAATGACCTCCACCCTTGCAACGTCGACAAATAATATCATGTGTTTGCCCTGTTGATGCCATGGATGAAGAAGAGCTCTTTGCAGGCCCAGAAGGTGTGCTCTTGGCAGATAGTGGTGATTGTGCCTGCTTTATTGTATCACGGTTGGAGGTGGCAGCCGACGGAGGCACCGGTGTAGCAGAATGTGTGGAAGTAGATGAGGCACGTGGTGTCCATGATGAAGGTCGACATGCAGAAAAATTAGTCCGCGCCAATGCCTGTCGATCCTGCACTTCACGTTCAGCTTTACAAGCAAGATGGAATAAACGAGTGATATTAGGATACTCCTTATACTCTAGAATCGTCTGAATATCTCTATTTAATCCACCCATAAAACATGCAAGCATAGCTTCATTCTCCTCAACAATACCACATCTAATCATGCCAGTTTGTAATTCCTGATAATATTCTTCTACAGAATTTTTTCCCTGTCTTAAGCGCTGCAATTTTTGAAGTAATTCACGTTGATAATATGGTGGAACCCAACGAGTACGCATAGCAGTTTTCAAAGCAGCCCAAGTAGCCGGAATAGGATATAATCTACAATGCTCAGACCACCAAACACATGCAAAACTAGTGAATGCACAAACAGCAGCAGGAACATGTCTCTCCTCGGGATATTGTAAACATGTAAATCGTTGTTCAGTTTCTAACTCCCAAGTAAGATATATATCAGGAACATATCTACCCTCAAAAGGTGGAATATTCGATTTAAGTTTAGGGAGATGGTCATGATCTCGTACCTGAGGGTGAGCCCTACCATTGCCATTATTTGCATGTGGACGACCTGGTGGTTGCCGTGCTAGTGGTGGCACGTAGTTCTGATTTTGATCAACCTCATCCTCATAATCTCCCACATAATCATCCTCCTCCACATCAGCAGTAGGAGCCACAGAAGTATCAACAGCAGCACCAGCAGTTTGGCCCGACTGAAGAGGGACACGGCTCGCTCGGCGGAGGGCTGTTTCCTGACGTGGAGGTAGTCGGTGTTGTTGCTGTTGTTGCAGAGGTGCGGCAGGAGCAGCCAGTGGTGGTGGTGGAAAACGCGAAAGCAATTCAGCAAACTTGTTATCGAGCTTTGTTTCAAACATCTTCTCCATGCCATCTATCTTCTCCATGGCCTCTTCAAATCTGTTTATCACATCTTGCACCTGTACACTCATCATTTGCTGAAACGTATCATGAAGCTCCTTGTTCGTCAAGTTCTCCCAGTCAGTCTCGTCGGATTGTGATCCTGGCATGGTTAGCAGCAATAGAAACACACAAGAATATGATCCTATAGACTACTAACAAGTGGTGGTGGTGGCGGGTGTCACAAATCCGTCAAGCAAATCTCAAATTCTTACCAGTTCTTACCCAGCAGCAGGCGGTGATCGGCAACCGTTATAGTCAAAACTCTCAAAAGCTTGGATAGAGCGATTGCCAGGGAGAGTCAAACGCACGACGTAGATGTATGTGGAGCTGGGAAGGCTTATAGTATGGTAGCAAAAAGGGTCAGCAATAATCAATTCAGAGATGCAAAGTTGAATAAACGCTCAACGACGGTACTGTGCTGGTCCTAGGCTAGACCGTGCTAGAGACGCGAGCCTAGAACACTAACAAAATCACGGCGCTGCACGTAAATAAGGGAAAAGCACACTCTGGAACTTTTTTTTTTGCTCTTTTTTTTGCGCTCCTCTTTTTTTGCGAAAAATCACTATAATGGCGAGTGTCTCAAAACTCTTCCCTCGTCAAACTGATAGGATGGGCACGAAATTTTTTTTTCACTATTTTTTTGGAAATCAGGGCAGCGACGACGAAAAAGTGCGACAAAAAATCACTATGATGGCACGTGGCTCAAAAGACTCAGAAAAGCCTAAAAATAGGATAGGGAAAAAAATTGCCCGTGAAATTTTTGGCCTAAAAACTGCCCGGGGGTCTCCAGACTCTTTTTTTCCCGAGACCTACGCAGGCAAGGAAACACGAATCGGAATTTAGATTGATCTCAAGAACAAACCTAATATGAGAAGAACTCGGATTGGTGGTGGATATATGGTTGTGGTATATGGCAGCGGTGGTGGTATATGGTAGCAGTGGTGGTATATGGATACAGATTGGTGGTGTTATATGGATACGGATTGGTGGTGGTATATGGATATGGATTCAGAGCGGTGGCGGATAAGCAAAAGTGGTAGATGGGCGATGATGATGGTGCGGCGGCGGCGTGACAACTTATGACCAGAACTCGAAACTCTAAAAGACTAGACTCTAAGACCAGCAACTTGACACGACGATGCAACCGCAAATTCAACAAAGCAAAAACCCTAAAAAGATTATGCAAAGGCTCAGATTGGTTCGGATATGATGAACTAACCCTAAAAATTTTTTGTGGCTTTTTCGTGGACTGTAGGTATGAAGAACAGACTCGATCTAATCTACGAAAAACTGTAAAATCTCACCGAGCAACCTGGAAATCTGATACCACTTGATAGAGGCTAAGGTGTCCCGATGTTTCGATGAGATGGTGGCTATCGTTTTCTGTGGGAGTTGACTTTGACGATCCGACTACGAACGTGCGAGACATCGCGCCTTAGCAATCGCTAAACCAACTTCCGAGGGTTATTGACCACGCCGGAGCACGATCAACCTGACCACGAGGGTCCGTTTCCTGCGAGCAAACGAAGAACAAGCAAGAAACTGAGATTGCAATTTTGATATTGTGAATATAAGATGAAAGCTTATTGATCAAGGTGGGGTTCTATGACGTCTTGGTCTGGTCGTTGGACACAAACGAAGTACGCGAAGTTGCAGCTATGGCAAACTTTTAATTAAACAAAACCCAAAGTCTAAACGACGCCCTAAGGGCTGTATATATGGAGGAAGAGGGGGGAATTTCGTGGCCCTTGAGGGTGGGGTCCGAAATCAACCCTAACTCTTGTTTCCCCACACATACGGACTCTAAAAATAGTCTATACATAAGTATTTCGAAATTACATGGGCCTGGCCCATTAATAAGGTGACGCAGCACCTAGAATAGCCTATGGACGAATATTATGAAGTGGCATCTTGTATATTTCGTCCAAGGCTTCATGCACTCCTTATGGCGGCTTAAAAGTCCTGAAATCATCACTTGTAACTCCATTCTTGATCCCCTTGCGCATGCCACCAACTCCATGTGTGTTCTTGCTCCAATGTTCATCCTTCTCCAAGCTAGGCCCTTCATTTGTAAGCAAAACAAATGTATCCAATTTAGGCAGCATCATAATCTCATGGACATTAGAATCATTACCAAGAAACGGAAGTACCTGGTAATTTAATTGGCGGGCGCGAGCTCTAGTAATTGGTCCAGTATATGTAACCGTAGGGGCTGTGGGTGTAACAATGGTATTGATGTCCTCATCAGCTTTGTTACCCGAAGTGGAGATACTCGAAGATTAGCTCTATCTCCGACTTCATAAACTGTCTCCTTGCATTTAGAATCTGCATAACTTTTCTGCCTGGACTGGGCTATCTTGAGCCTATCGTGAATCAACTTCACCTTCTGTTCAGACTCTTTAATCAAGTCAGGTCCAAACAACTGGTGGTCTCCAACTTCGTCCCACAATAACGGTGTCCTGCATCTCCTTCCGTACAATGCTTCGAAAGGGGCCATCTTTAAACTGGTTTGGTAACTGTTGTTGTAAGAGAACTCTGCATATGGCAAATTTTCGTCCCAACTAGATCCGTAATCTAGCGCACAAGCTCTCAGCATATCCTCCAAAATCTGATTTACTCTCTAGGTCTGTCCATCGGTCTGTGGATGAAAAGTTGTACTGAATTCTAGCCTGGTACCCAAAGTTTCGTGCAACTGCTTCCAGAACTTTGAGGTAAACTGGGTTCCTCTATCTGATACGATACTCCTCGGAACTCCATGCAGACATACGATCCTGGTCATGTATATCTTTGCCAACTTAGCACTGGTGTAAGTGGTCTTTACTGGGATGAAATGAGCTACTTTCGTCAATCGATCGACTACATCCCAAATCGAGTCATAGCCTTTACGAGTCCTGGGTAATCCCGTGATAAAATCCATGCCTAGCTTATCCCACTTCCATTCGGGTATCGGCAATAGTTGTAACAATCCCGCTGGCTTCTAATGCTCTGCCTTTACTCTGACATACATCACAAACTGCTACATACTCCGCAATATCCTTCTTCATTCCGGTCCACCAGAAAATATCCTTCAAATCCAAATACATCTTGGTATTTCCTGGGTGAATTGAATACGGTGAGTCGTGTGCCTCTTGCAGTATCAACTTCCTGATCTCCGGGTCATTGGGCACGTAAACGCGGTCTTCAAACCATAGGGTATCGTGTTCATCCTCACGAAATCCTTTCGCTTTTCCTTTGCTCAGTTTCTCCTTAATAGCGGCAATCTCTTTGTCGGTCTTCTGAGCTTCCCTGATTCTATCCATCAAGGTTGACTGAATCTCCAATGCTGCTACATAGCCTCTCGGAACTATTTCCAAACATAGTTCACGAAGATTTTCTGCTAACTCCTTGGGTTTTTCTCCCGTCATTAACGTATTGACATGGCTCTTACGGCTTAATGCGTCAGCTACTACATTAGCCTTTCCGGGGTGATAATGCAATTTCATATCATAATCCTTGATGAGCTCCAACCATCTCCTTTGTCTGAGATTCAACTCCTTCTGTGTGAAAATGTACTTCAAACTCTTATGATCCGTGTACACTTTGCAATGGTTTCCAATCAGAAAATGTCTCCATGTTTTCAAAGCATGCACTACAGCTGCTAACTCCAAATCATGCATGGCATAATTCAACTCATGAGGTTTCAGTTGTCTTGAGGCATATGAAACAGCTCTCCCTTCCTGCATAAGCACTGCTCCGAGTCCTCGACGTGAAGCGTCGCAATACACCTCATAATCTTTGGTCTGGTCTGGCAAAATCAACACTGGTGAGGTAACCAAACGTTTCTTCAACTCCTGGAAACTAGCCTCATATTCCTCCGTCCATATGAACTTGGTATCTTTCTTTAACAACTCAGTCATAGGCTTCGCAATCTTTGAGAAATTCTCAATAAATCTCCGGTAGTATCCTGCGAGTCCAAGAAAATTCCGTATCTCTCCAACTGTTGTTGGGGCTTCCCACTTGGTCACGGTGTCAACTTTAGTGGGATCAACTGCTATACCTTCTCCAGATATAACGTGTCCGAGGAATCCTACTTCCTTCAACCAAAACTCACATTTGCTGAACTTGGCATATAATTGATGTTCTCTGAGCTTTCCAAGTACCAAACGCAAATGCTCCTTGTGTTCCTCTTCATTCTTTGAATAAACCAGGATATCATCAATTAACACTACGACGAACTTATCCAACAACTCCATAAACACTTTGTTCATCATGTTCATAAAATAGGCAGGTGCGTTAGTCAGACCAAATGACATAACGGTATACTCGTACAGCCCATACCTGGTGGTAAAAGCTGTCTTCGGAATATCCTGTTCTCAAATCTTCAACTGGTGGTATCCTGATCGCAGATCGATCTTGGAAAATACCTTAGCTCCTTGCAATCGATCGAACAGATCATTGATCATTGGTAGTGGGTACTTGTTCTTGATTGTTACTTCATTCAATCCTCAATAATCAACAACCATCCTTAACGATCCATCCTTCTTCTCCACTAGAAGTACTAGTGATCCCCAAGGTGAAGAACTTGCGCGAATATATCCCTTATCCAGTAACTCCTTAATCTGCTTCCTAATTTCCACCAAATCCTTTGCTGGCATCCTATATGGTCTCTTTGATATTGGCCCTGTGCCTGGCAATAGCTCAATCAAAAACTCAATATCTCTATCCGGTGGCATGCCTGGCAACTCTTCGGGAAATACTTCAGGGAAATCCCTTACCGCTGGTACTTCCTCCTGCACAACTCCTGTTAGGCAATTTACTTGCGTCCTCTTTGGCACATGCCGGGATACATACTTGATCCTTCTCCCTTCTGGGGTGGTAAGCAAAATTGACTTACTAGCACATTCAATATTCCCTTCATACTTTGATAACCAATCCATGCCTAATATCACATCCAATCCTTGAGATTCCAATACTATTAGGTCTAAGGGGAAACATAGTTACCAATCCTTAATGGTAACCGATCACACCATAGACTAGCCATATATTCTGCTCCAGGCGAGGTTACTAACACGGGTGACCTAAGGGCTTGGGTTGATAGGTTATACTTATCCACAAATCCCCTTGAGATGTATGAATGTGATGCACCAGTATCAAAAAGAACGAGTGCAGTAAATGACTTAACCAAAAACTTACCTATTACTGCATCGGGCTGAGCTTCAACCTCCTCCACGCTAACGTGGTTCACCTGTCCCCTGTTGAAAGGGTTCGGCTTCTTCCCAGAACTTCCATTGCCATTTTGGCCTTCAGGACATTCATTGGCATAATGTCCGGTCTTCTGACACTTAAAGCAAGTGACTTGGCTCAGGTCCTTCTTGGCTGGGGTTGGTGGGTTGGTGCGGTTCTGGCCGTTGCTTCCTCCATTGCCATTACCATTCTTGGTGCCATTGTGATTGTGCGAGCTACCTCCTCCATGGGTATGCTGAAAATGTCCTCCCGGTCTAGGGGTAAAACATGGCTTCTGCTGAGCTCCTGATTGTACTTCCCGTGTCCATACTTCCTCTTGCGATTCTCAATTTGCTGCTGCTTCCCTTCAATCATAAGATCACGATCTACCAACTCCTGGTAGTTGTTGAAGGTGGCTACCATCAACTGCATGCTCAACTCATCATTCAGTCCTTCCAGAAACTTCTCCTGCTTAGTTGCATCCGTAGCGACGTCATCTGGGGCATAACATGCTAACTTACTAAAGTCCTCCACATACTGGCCAACTATCCGTCCTCCTTGGCGCAAGTTGCGAAACTCATGCTTCTTCATGGCCATAGCTCCTGCTGAAACATGGGCAGTACGAAAAGCCTGCTGAAACTGGTCCCATGTGACAGTGTCGACTGGGAAAGTGGCTGTGAAATTCTCCCACCATGATGCTGCGGGTCCTTCTAGCTGATGTGTGGCAAACTTCACCTTCTCCGCATATGTGCATCTTGCTGTGGTCAACTCCCTAGCTGTCTTGCGGAGCCAATCATATGCTACTATCGGCTCGGTGCTACTGGAAAACACCGGCGGATTCAGCCTAAGAAAACGGGCTAAGTGATCAACGGGTGGTGGTGGTGGTGGTGGGTTGTTGTTGTTGTTCCCTTGATTCTGATTCTGGACTAGCAACTGCATCAATGTGTTCTGCTGCTGGATCAACTGGGTGAGTTCCGCTGGAAAGGCAAATCCGGGGTCACGTCTCGGAGGCATCTGAGGGTTTAGAAAAGATGAGATGTAAGAATAGAGGGGGTCTAAAGAGAAAACACTACCCATATGCACATGAGGCAAAAGCAAACAATTCACTTCATTCAATCAAACAAGGGCATACAATCGATCTGACTATCGCAAAAGTGCTCGGACTACTATATTTACATGGTGGACTACTACTACTGATGAGGTGGTCTACTAGAAATATTCTTCGGTTGCAGACACCATGATATCTGCTCCAGCTTCATCAACATAGTCATCATCGCTACTATCTGGATCCGAGTCGGTGCCGTCGATGATGATGTAGTCTTACGGGCTAATCTCCTTGGGTTCTTTGTCTTCCTCTACTGGCGTAGGGCCTCCCATAAATATTCCAATCTTCTTGATCAGGTCGTCATTCTTCTCCACCAATACTTCAATTTCCTCTTCATAACCTTCACGTGTAGCCTTGAGTTCTTCGTTCAGTTCCTTGATTCTAGTCTTAGCCTTTTTCAGATCTATCATGTCGGCGCACATCTGGTTCTCCTGTCGTCGAATGTGCTGGTTTAACTCCTGGATAAAAGCTGCGATTGATCTATCCTTCCTGGTGCTGATCATCTCCCAGTGCTCATCTCGGCGCCCATAAATCTGGTAGATAATATCCTTGAGATCATTGCGGTAGACTTCTCTAATGCATCCCATGGCGATGTGAGCTGCCATGCTCTTTCCTAGACTCCAAGTTGGTGCATCAAAAGAAAACTCTATGGGCTCAGTGACTGGCATGAACGTCCTTCCTGGAACTTGAACTTGAATCATCCAGCGCTCTTCTTCAGGTAAAGTGGCGTTGTAGGTTCTGGTGAAGCTTGGTACTCCTATGTTCAGGTATCTAGTGGCTTCCTTCAAGTGACGTCCAAAGGGTGTATCTTCATCCGGTTGCGTGAACTTGTTCCTTGCATCCGCCATCCTAAAGAGTAGAAAAGATGAGAAGTCGGAAGAGAAGAAAGAGAATAGTGATCTAGGTCTTTTAGCTTAGTGGTCGTGTCCTACAGTCAGCGATACCATCTCTATAGCGACCAGACCTCAAACAGTCTGATCTCTGTGCTCCGGTGTCATCCCTGGATCAGTAATGCTGACACCACACAGTACTCGGAGGACTTATAACAAAGTAGCAGTCACACACTTATTACATCGAGTGTCTCATAAGAGAACTTATTACAATAAATATGGCTTAAGACCATCTAATAACGATAACAGCGGAAGGCTTAGAAGATAAGTGAGTCCATCAACTCCAACGGCATCACTTAGTATAGAACCACGACCTAAAAACTCCTTAATCATCGTCTGAAAAGTTTGCAACATTAACGTTGCAGCCCGAAATGGGTCAGCACATGGAATATGCTGGCAACGTAACACATAGAGAGTAATGGAATGAAACAGCTATACTATATGCATATTTGGCTGGTGGAAAGCTCTATGGTTACAGTTTTGCGTAAAGCCAATTTTTCCCTACTACAAAGGAATAAATTGTATTTAACTATCATGGTAGTTGTTAAACATTGAGAATGGTTGACAGCATCCTCAATCCCAATTAAGCATCATCATTAAACAAAACCCAACAAAATTAATTTAGAGTAACATGTTGAGATTCACATGATAATCCAGGTACTAGATACTTAAGATGTCCATAATCGGGGACACGGCTAACCATGATTAGTTTATTACACTCTGCAGAGGTTTGCGCACTTTTGCCCACAAGACTCGATCGCCTCCATTTGGTTTCTCGCACTTCATGGTGTTTGAGAAGATGGATGACAGAGACATAGTCTTTCAGAAGCGCTAGCACCTTACGATCGGGTAGACCATACCACCTACATCCCCTACATCTGCTAGTCTACCACTGTAAGAGTTCGCACGACTTAGTCAACTATGCTAGAGCCCATAATAGCTTGTGGCTGCACATGGAAGTTTCTAGTATGAATAGTCGCATGGTCCCTTTGAGCCTGGGTGGCGGTCCAAAAGAAAACAGGCAAGTCTTGGAATACCCATGTGCCTCAATCCACCCAGATGTGTGTTTAAGTTGCCACCTTAGATAAACCATTAATTAACAAAACTCACATCTGTCATGGATATCACTCACCCAATCCACGTCTACTAGCATAGCATGGCATAATAAGCAAATGTAGAAGTAACTCCCAAAGGTTTGATAATAAACAGGTAATAGGTACTACCTCATCTACTTCCCATCCCACAATTTAATTAGATCCTAACCATGCAATGTGTGAGGATTGATCTAATGCAATAAAACAAGGTAGTAGAAAAGGTATAATCAAGTGTTACTTGCCTTGCTGATGATCCGCGAAACCTAGAGATTTGAAGTAACAGGCAGCGCACTCCGGGTATTCTATCGCAGACAAACAAACAAGCATACAATAAGTACTCATCTAATGCAAAGGTAAAACTCAAATAAGAGATCTAACCAGAAAGTTCAACTTAAGAACTCCGGTTGGCAAAAAGAATCAAATCGAACGAAGCAACGAAAGTCAAACGGCGAAAGAAAACAACTTCATTCTACTAATATGGATCTAGGGCAAATTTTACAGTAGCAAAATCTTGTTTAAGTTGGTGAAACGGATAGAGGGTTCCGAGATGAAACTCTAGGCGCTTGAATCGCCTCATTCCGATAAACGAGCGAAAAGTTATACTAAATCGAAAATCGGATCAGGAATCACGATCATAAAATATGGTATGCATTGATGATCTAATGTATAACATTCGAAATTGAAAATTTGGGATGTTACACGGGCCCCTCCTGGCGAGCTTTCCCCTTCTCGGCAGCCGAGAACCTCTTCACTGGCGCCATGGGTGTCGCGGCAAGGAAGAAGAAGAAGCAGGAGGAGTGGAGGAAGAGATGGCTGATGGGGGCTCCGCCCCCCTTCCCATTTATAGCCAGGAGGAGGCCAACCGCCGACCTCCACGATTTAAGGTAATAATGACCTTTTTCTGAATGCAACAGGGACTCGTCGAGTCAGGCAGTTGCCGAGGCAGCATGGGGAAGCGGAGACGCCCACGTCCCGTCAATCGCCACGTGTCAGTCAAGGCCGCAGGCTGTTAGGGCCCGCGGCGCTCCGCACTTTACCCTTGGCTTCACCGTGAAGCCAAGCACGAGCGCGCCTTGGGCCCGGGGGCTACTGTCGGCATCCTGGGGATGGGGGTACCCAGACTTGCCTGCCTGCGGCCCTGGGCGTGGCTCCACCGGCGGCCTGTTACGGCCCATCTTCATCAACCAATGCTCAAGACCCTCGCGAGGGGCCAAGCCTCGCGAGGCGGACGACACAAGACCTCCTCAGGGACAGCCTCACTAGGCTGGCTCACGAGGAGCGGAGAGATCAAGGCGAGGGGCACCTAGTGAGGTTCCCATGGTGTGATCCATGACGACCAAGGCCAGGCGGGCGCCAGCGGGTGCAGAGTGCCAGTTTCCTCTTTGGTGCTAAAGAGGCAGGCGCAGGCGAGGAGTCCCGAGGCGTCAGGCAAAGGTTTCCATATCAGTGCAACGAGACCAAGACAAGCAGGACGGCAAGACGGAGGTCATCACGGAGCCCACGACGGCGTCACCACCAAAGCCTTTGGCAAGAGAGGACCACCTTTTGTTAGGATAACTTGTACTCGTTGTCCCCCTTCAAATTGGTCGTTGTGGGATCACTTCCCGCCTAATATTTGGGGAGAGGACCCGAGCCTCTATAAATAGGGCTAGCCACCACCATAGCAAAGGACGGATCATTGAGATCATCCCCAACCACACAAGCTCATCGAGCTCAAGAACACCTCTCCTCAGGAGGCTGTTCTTCCCTTGTGCTTGTTCATCCCCAGCCTACAAGGCAATTCATCACACCACACTGGAGTAGGGTATTACACCGCAATGGTGGCCCGAACCAGTATAAACTCTTGTGTCCTTTGTTGCTTGGGTTCGGCAATCTAGGCTTTGAGATTGTTGCGAGAGTGTGAGGTAGGGGGAGAGAGGCCTTCGTGCGCATCCCAGTGTTCGAACCTCAAGGGCTTGCCGGAACCTGTAATCCGACATCTATGCCTCTTATATATGAAGTGGACACACGATGTAACCTATACCAACATATAGGATTAGGGAGCCAGCGGCGTGTGCCGACACCCAGATGGCTGGGGTGCAGTATTGTAGCGGTGTCATGTAGAGGAGCACCTGTAGAGAAGCTCCGGGGATGTAGCCATATTGGCGAACATCATTAACAAATCCCGGCACCTCGGATTAATTCTAACAGCTCTACTAACTATGCTCTAAGACAGGGGGATGAGGAAGAATACCGTCTCCATGAAACCCAGGCGCAGACTTGCGGGATTTGTTGGGGAAGGAGTTGTTGAAGCAATGCATAGGGCCGGATCCAACACCAGCCCCAGAACCAGCGGTAGGGCCAGATCTAAGCGCCACCAGAGGCGGGGACGCACGCGCCTTCCCAGATCCCACTGAGGCTGCCGCCTCCCACGGATCTGCGGCGGCACTAGACGACGAGCCCCAACCATCAGTGGCCCGACTGGAACTCACACCATCACGCGTGCCGCCTGCACATCGTGAAGCTTGGACCGCAATGATACATCATAGGCCAGCGGATCCACCTCGCCATCTTCCGGGGACCCCTGCGGCCACTTGTCGTTGGAGTTACGATCGCTGGAGGACCCGCGGGAGCAGTCCATGGTGACCACGGTGACGAACGAGCGAGAGAGCGGAGGAGGGGAAAGGTAGAGGGAGACAGAGCGAGAAGGAACCCTAGATCTGGATATGTCACGAAGAGAGCACTACAAAAAATACACTTCTGTGATGATACATGTTTGTCACAGTAGGTCATGTTTTCTGTCATGCATGTACATCCATGACAAATTTATGACAGAATCAAGATAGTCATACCTGTGCTATCGTAGAAGTGTTCCATGACATTACCAAAATAATCATAACGGAAGAGTCCACTTTCATGACGATAAATCACGCGTCACAGAAGTGCTTTCGTCAAGGGTGACCGACACGTGGCATCCATCGTAACGGAACGCCATTAAGCTATCAGGTCAGATTTTGGATCCGATAACCCGTTAACAGCCCCGACCAATGGGGATTTTCCATGTGTAAAATCATCATTGGCCGGAGGAAACACGTGTCGGCTCACCGTTGGGACAGATGTCATCCACTCATGAGAGCTCCTATACGCCGCCCGTCAGCATCCGTTCATCGCGGCTTCGCTGAAGCGGCACGCAAACAGGCCGGCCCAATTATCACAGCTCGAGCTAAAAAAATCGAAAAAAGGAACCACACAAGTGGATCGAACTCCTGACCTCATTCAAGATTCTAGCCAGCCAAGCCACCCGAGCTAGCAACCTACAATGGTGTCAACGCAGCGCCAGTCTTAAAGTATGCAAGACGGCGGCAAAATCCTTTTTTCGAGAGAAATCATTTTTTATAATATACGTTGAACAAAATTTAAAAGAAAGTGAACCTTTTTTGGAAACAAACACTGAATAAATTTCAAATACACAAATGCACATTGTAGTATGTGTCAAACAATTTTTTAATGTACGATGAACAAATTTTAAATACGCAACGAACACTTTTAAATATATGTTGAACAATTTCATAACATACAGTGAACATTTTTGTAATACACGATGAACATTTTTATAATGCTAGGTGAACTATTACATAATATATGATGAACATTTTCTTAATATGACGAAGATTTTTGTAATACACGGTGAACTTTTATATAAGAAATAAAGAGAAGGAGAACAGAAACAGAAAATATAAAAGGAAACATAAAAGAAGAAAACTAAAAGAAAAGGGAACCAACAAATAAAAAACCGGAACAAAACAACTGAAAAACGGACAAAAAGAGTGAAAAAACTGGAAGCAAAACACCATATAAGAAAACAAAAAAAACCGCAAAGAACAGAGACGGAAGTAGCAGCGAACGAATCCCGTACGTGGGTCGGCCCAATCGGAGGCTTGCCTAAGCGAAACCACAACGATCTTGACGCTAACGAGCGTCCAATAGGGTTTGCCTCCACTCATTGGACCCAAAGCGCCTATGATACGCCGACATGTGGCGCGGCCCAACAGAGGCCCATTCTTGTGAAAAGGCCGACCTTTTTGACTTGGTCAGAAGGTGGCGGGCTAGCCCACGGCAAGCCTGTTAACGGCCTGTTCGCATATAGCCCATTTACAGCCCGCTATCCCAGGGCCCGTTTACGGCCTATCTGAATTAGACCTAGTAGCGTCATCTGGGCCGTCCAATATAATTCTAGCCCGTTTTAACTTTCGGCCCATGTATGGCCCATGACGTCTTTCGGCCCATATGAGGCCCTTAGTAACCCCCGGCCCCTTAACAGCCCGTGGTAAAACTGGCCCGTAATGAACAGTGTATCACTTTATACCCATTAACGGCCCATTATTCCGTTGGGCCGTTTCCAGCCCATGATATCTTTCGGCCTTCTCAGGGCCCATTTAATCTTGGGCTCATTTCCAGCATTCGGTTACTTACGGCCCGTTACTGTCATTTTCTGCTTGTGGGCCAAATTCAGCCCGTGGTTACAGTCGGCCCGTTTGTGGCCCGTTAATACGTTGGGCCGTTTTCATCTCGAAAAAACACGTTGGGCTGTTTTCATAGAGTTATCAAATACGGCCAATAAATGGCCCATTATTGTCCATGAATAGTACGGCCCATGATTGGCGAAATGACGATACGCCCCGTAGAAGGCCCATGGATCCTACGGCCCATAAAAGGCCCATGGATCATACGGCCCGTAGAAGGCCCATGGATCCTTCAGCCCGTATAGAGGGCCAATGGATCCTATGGCCCATAGAAGGCCCATGGATCATACGGCCCGCAGGAGGCCCATGGTTACAATAGTCCATGTGTTGCCATGATTATTTTGGCCTAGTTTCCAAAAATAGGTTATTGTGGCCACTAGAAAAACACAGAAAAAGAACTGCATTGACTACAAGCAAACAACTAAACAAGACAATAAGGAAATAAATAAGCAAGCAATTAACGCTATCCTATTACCGCTATTACACATATTACATCCATTGGGCATCAAAGTTCGCCACCAGTGCAAATATAGGGAACAAAGCAGCATATTACATACATTGGCCGTCAAAATTGGCCACCAGTGCAAATAAACGCGACAGCAAAACAAGAGCATAACTGAAACAACTTCAGAAGAGCTCAAGAAACATGGTATCCACCATGCTGGCAATAAGCTTAGCAAGCTTATTAGCTTTGGCGCTAAAATCCTCCAACACTTGCTATTGCACCAGAAAGTATGCATCTGAATGCTCCAGGGACTTCCGTAGTCCTTCTGCTTCTTGTCGCACCACAGCTGATTGATGTCTTTCAGCTTGTAGTTGAGACTCAAGAAACTGAACTGATTCAGACAGTGAGTTTGAATAGCTTGTGCAAGCGGTAGTGGCCAGTAACTCCAACACTTAACCAAGACAGGACTTTGGGGTTGTCTCACTGTCTTCGAGATAGTCTTCCTTAGCTGTTTTATCAGCTTTGTTGGAGACCAACAAGGATGTGTCACTATCCTAAACCTTATCGGCATTACTTCCTTTACCATTGCTTAATAAGGCACTCTTCCCCAATATTCTGTCAGCATTCTAAAAGAAGAAACAAGCAGACACATAACAGTTTAGCATGTACTAGTATATGAAACTCATTTCGATGAACCAGGTCATTAGTAAGGTGGACAAGATTAAACTACCAAGTCTTCTATTGCCAAGTACTAGTACATAAGAAAGCATCAAACAAACATATATATATGTCATATGGTCACTTCATTGTCTTGCCAAATCAAAATAGAGACACGGTTCAAATCATATTAGTTCAAGACAAAGCGGCAGTGAAAGAATACAAAGCGTGGGAAACTACACGGCACAACAAAATTTCAGATGGGTAC
The DNA here is from genome assembly GCF_002162155.2 of Triticum dicoccoides. Classification (NCBI taxonomy): domain Eukaryota; kingdom Viridiplantae; phylum Streptophyta; class Magnoliopsida; order Poales; family Poaceae; genus Triticum; species Triticum dicoccoides. The sequence continues at coordinate 465,046,653 of NC_041388.1, read as the reverse complement.
CACGGGTCTACATGTACAACAACACTATTGGCTCTGTTGTGATGCTAGTAATGTGCATGATATGAGAAATCAACGGTATACACAATTGAAATTGAAATCAACAAAGCTATTGATAAGAGCAAGCCTGTTAAAGAAACATGCGTGAACATACCTGCTGTGCCATTGAAGTTCGATTGGATCCTTCAATTTAAAAATAAGTTTGTATGAGTAAATACAGTGATACAAGAGCAACGCAGTATGCACGATAGCAATCATAGTTAAAAAAGGCGCGCCTAAGCGAGCGCTTAAGCACGCCTAGGCTCTAGGCGTTGGCGAAACACATTGCACATAACTACGCTTAATTTGTGCATAACTGCGCATAAGCATGCGCTTTGGTTAGTAAAGCGCAAGGCGGTGGCAAAACGCACAATTAACGCCTAGCGCTTTTTTGATCTATGATAGCAATGGAATCTTAAATTAGAACAGTTGTTCTTCAGGTTTAGGCACTTGTTCTACATGAACAGAGTATAGTAAGACGCAAGAATATAGTACTTAAAAATAGAAAATGAGATCATAGACCTTACCACATTCTTGGTTCGGGACCAGTACAGAACAAGGCGTTCCTAGTCATCGTCCTGTAAATGTGTCTCAGGAGAACGTAAGGGAATTTGATGAGTTTCTTTGCCGGTGAAGTATGTTTTCTTCAGGTAATTCCGATACTGCCACCAAGCATTCTTGAAGATAGCACAGGTATTAGCACAGGTTACCTCATCCTGAGTTTCCAAATCGGTCCTTCTCTATAGAGAAAAATGGGAAAATTTGATGTATTATAACCATCATGGAGGTAGGATGTATGGGACAAAGCAAAGTAATTGCCATGAATAACATTACTTACACATAACTCCTGGACAAACACCTGCAACTGGCATTTTCCTTCATCTTCAGTATAATATTTCCAAGATGGGAAGATACGCACATACGATTTAACAACATCAAATGCGATAGATGATAAACTACGACTAGCTAGTTGTGCTTCCTCCACAGGAATAGGCGTACTAACTGGTGGAGTTGGGGTTCGCCGTGGTAGTGCTGGCCCTTTGGGCACTGGAGCTGCCTTACGAACTGCTCTTGTTTGGGAGCTCTGTGGTGGAGATGGTGTTGTGTCAATAGGAACTGGGTTACTATCTGTTGGGGTTGGGGTTAGATTGGGTGAAGCTGGTTCTCTGTCATCGCAGTAGGGGTACAATCTGCGAGAGTTTGGGTTATGTGTGGTAGGGCTGGTTCTCGTGCATGTACAATCGGGGCGCTATCTCCACCAAGAGGTAGCATTGTTTTATTTGAAGACCGTGTTTTTCGTCCGCTAGATGCTGGCATCACCCGCTCCAATTCAAATGGCTGATAAACAGGAAACATAGTTGAATGTACAGACATTGTATGAGAGACAGATGCAATAGATAGTGTGGAAAAAAGAGGGCATGAAATAGTTGACATGTATATTGTTTAACTAAAACGGATAGCATGACATAATTTCACATATATGATGTCTATCTAAACTGGATAGCATAGCATAACATAATTCAAAGATATGATGAATAACTAAACATGATCGCATGACATAATTCACCTACATGTTATCTAAGTAATCAGGATCGCATCATTTAATTCACATATGTGATTTATATGCTAAACAGAGGGCATTAGATATGATGTCTAAACTAAGAACTTGGTGTTGAATATTGTGTATATGATGTCTAATCTGTGCAATGCAAGACACCATATGCATGATATGAGCAGTATAAGCGTGCCAAGTTAGAGCATACACCTCGGTGGGGGAATAGGACTGGTCATCTGTCTCTGAATCCATCTCTGAGGAGCTATCGGGACCCAACAAGAGATCTACTTCGACAGGTAGCACTGTCTGCACTGAAGGCCTTGTTTTCGCTCCAGATTTTTCAATCTCCCACCCAAATGTTGATTCACAGGAAGAGTGTTTAATGTACAAACATTGTCGACAAATGGAAATGTAATGAAGAAAAGGATGGGCAAGATATCATTCAAATATATGATGCCTGGTTAAACAGGATGGCATTGCACATTTCACGTATATTATGGCTGGCTAAAAGACATGAGACTGCACAATTCCCATATATGATATAGAAACTAAATAGGTGGCATTACAGAACATGTATCAACTAAGCAGATGACATATATGATGTCAAAAGTAGGCACTGCAAGGAAACATATGCATGATATGACTAACATCATCATGCCAAGGTAGAGCAAACACCTTGGGGGTAAATAGGAGTGGTCAGCGGCGTCTGAATCCGCCTCAGAACAGATATCTTCCTCTGGATTACAATCTAGGGAGGTGTGGGGAGGGTTTGCCATTGAACCCACCATGGAGCGATGTCTGCATGACATTGTATTGCCGCACAAAACTCTTCTCTTTTTCTCTACATGTTCAGCATGACTGTGTACAATATCTGACATGCATACGAAAAAATATGGTGAGCTTATGTAAGGAGAGCATGCAGAAATTTAGAGTGATGGTAACAACCAGTGGATGGATCCAAAAATAATGATAGCAGACTGATGATTGCTTTAATTTAATAAAAAGACAGATGATAATTACTTTACTATTTGTTTCCCACCCAAGATGAACAACATAGGCATACCCTAGGTGAACCAGATATTAGATAGAGATACTATTCATTGCTTCCTCGATATGTACCCCACAACTAATTTAGAACTCAAGTTTGAACATTAATTTGGACCTGACTTGGAGTCCAAGAGGTGAACAGGATGATAAAGTAGCAAGTAATTTTAAGCAATGCATAACATAAGCAGAAACAAAAGAGCACGACCTCTCTTGTGGACCCATGTACTCCTTAGGTTCATCTGCTGAGTCGATGATGGCGATGCCGTTGCGGTGGGTGCCGGCGGCAGGGAAGGAGATCTGAGGCGGCAAAAGACGGTCAAGAGTCGTGATGTCTGGTTTGGTGGATGTTTCTGTCGATGGAGCAGCTCAGTTGAGGTGGACGACGTCGTGGCAGGAGCAGGACAAACCACACAAAGTCCCCTTCGACACCTACCTGTAACTGAAGTAATTCTGTAAGGGCTCATTTGGCTTGCATGATTCTAAAAACGCAGGGATAGGAAAAACACCGGAATAGGATAGGAATGCACATGGTAAACAGAGCATTTGTAAACATAGGATTTCTGTCAACTTGAGTGTTTGGTTTACAGGAATTGGAAGAGCAGAGGAATGCAAAGAAACATGGCCAAAATAAAGTGACACCATATGAAAGCGTGTACAGTTAGAATGTTATGCTGCCACTAATGCACTTGGTCTTGTTTTCATGCATAGGATTTTGAAAAGTAGGTCCAGGTGGATGTTTTGCTTCATTCCTTTCAACAAAATGCATGAATAATTAAATAGTAGAGTGCCATTGGAAAATTCCCTATTGCTATGTTTTTCTGTTGAACCAAAATAGCCCTAATATAGTAATAAGTGATGCAAAAAGTGTACAACCTCTTTACCGTAGCCGTGTCGACCTCAGCATCATTGGGTTGGTCACTGAAGCAGTTGAGGCAGAGGTGGCTGTCGGAGGTGTGGAGGAAGATCTGAGGAATCTGTAGACGGCATCTAAGGCACTGCTCTGTTGTGATGGATCGTTCTGTCGTTGGAGCAGCCCCGGTGAGCCGTAAGACGTCAAGGCTGAAGCAGCACAAGACAGACATCGTCAATCTCAAGTGGCATTCTAATAGCATCTCCAATAAATGATGTAAAATAGATGTAAAATTTACATCACTAAAAACCACCTGACTACAACAAATGAGGTAAAAACTGTTGACTCTGAACTTAACTGTCGAAACTGAAATTTACCGTGGAATCTGAATGTTACTGTCGAAACTGAACGCAATTATAGAAGAGAGGCACTTGACATGTAGTTTAGGGAGGGCCTGCAGTTCATCTTCAAACTGCACCCCCCCCCCTGAGCCGCCAGCCACCATCGGTCGAACCGCCGGCCCCAGCATCGCCTCGCCTCCCTGAAACAACTCCCCACCGCCGGTCCGCCACCGCCCCGGCCAGCCCTATAGGCCCCCCGCCCCCACCCTGAACTCTAATATATATATATATATAGTGGGGTACCTCTCCGGCGAGCCCCCATCCCC
>NC_041388.1:465027373-465042224 GCF_002162155.2 Triticum dicoccoides | reverse complement strand
CCTGAAAATCGACTGACCCAAAAGTCGATTCGGTCGACTGAAGTGTAGCTAAATCGGAGCAGAGCAGCAGCACGAGCGAGGGGGAGAGCAGCAGCAATAGCAGTGCGAGCGAGCGAGAGCCGGAGCAGCAGCAGCTGGGCGAGCGAGCGATCGACCGAGAGCCGGAGCAGCAGCAGCAGCGCGAGCGAGCGAGCGAGAGCCGGAGTAGCAACAGCAGATCCAGCTGGTATGGACGCCACCGCCGAAGGGGCCTCACACTAGGGGAGAGCCGCCGTGGAGATGTCGTCCGCGGCGCCGGCTTCAAGGTAGCCGCTCCATGGGGGTGCGGGATGGAGCATCGTCGGCACCGGGAGGTCGAGCTAAGGAGAAGGTGCGATGCGATGAGTGTACAACCTCTTTGGTGGCGCCGAGTAGGCCTCGGCTTCGTCCGAGGAGTCGGTGAGGATGTTGCAGTTCCGGTGGAGCAGGTTAAGGCGGCGCTGTGGGGATGGACCAGCCGCGATAGACGAGGCGATCATCGGAGCAGCTCCTTCGAGGTGGAGGACGGGGCGGCTGAACCGGCGAGACGACGAGATGGACGACGGATCCTCATCCCGGGAGGTGGATGAGGGGCGTCGAGCTGTTGCGGTGGACGACGTCGTCGGGGAAGAGGCTCTGGCTGGGTAGCGGTGAGGTGGCGGAAGGAGGAGGGTGGGGTTTCGCGGCTGGAGCCGAGAGGTTATGGCGGCCTGGGATTTCGAATGGCAAAAATGAGGCGATGGGAGGGGGTGAACCATGACTTAGGGATGCGCTTGTCCAAAATGTAGGGTGTGTTACAAAAGTACCCCGCACCGATTTGAACTAGCGGCCCTTTCGGCTCAGGGTTAGAAGGGGGATTTCACGTGTCGGGATTTGGCAGCTGGAGGGAGTTTTCGCACGCGTTGTAATTTCGGGATAGCAAGGCGCGGGTTGTGAAGGCACCAGTTTCGGGAGCACGATATCTGAATTTTCGGGATATAACAAGGCGCGGGTTGAATTTTAGGGACAAGCCTAACGTGTAATATTGTACTTGTTTGTATGGAATATACCAAATCAATTCGCACTTCCATCAACCAAAAAGAAAACGAAAAAAATAAAACTATTCAGACCACACAAAGAGAGAGTCTTGCCCCGTTTTACTATAAAAATGCTATTTAAAGCTACTCATACCAACAATTTAGTGCAATTAAATGCTATTTGGTAGTATGAATCCATGTTATGTCCAATTAAATTTTTCGCTTGCTGTATAATGCATGTAACCTACTCATACCAACATTTTAGTGCATTCCAAATGTCTATACTGCCGCTGCAATTCGAACTGAATTTGAATTCGTTTCTCTATTTCAGAAACAATCTACAATCATGATTGTTGCCAACTTCAACCATCATTCATGCATTACCTTAATAACACACCACATGATTACTATAGAGATAGATATGAACTATGTGTACTACATGAACTCGAATTCTATTTTTTGAATACACTTGATGTTGATTCCAACTAATAGTACATTTGATGTACTAACTATATATTCATAATCTAAACCATGTTCCATACGTGTACACTGTGTTTATCACACATAGCATAGTGCCCCGCCCCCTACATTATGACAAGTATTTAGACCTGAGCTGCAAAAGCCACACAATAGCCCAAATTATGATCAATGTTCTATATGTTATACGTAGTACTAGCAAGATGCCCATGTGTTCCACAGAACATCAACATGATCAAGGGGAGGCCTAATTTGCAAATATGGAGAGGGGTGAGGGTATATTTTTTCAAAATTGTCATAGTTTCCTTCCTATCCGTCAGATATAAATCGGACGGCCTATATTGCAAGATGGCACCATCATCAACAACTCCGTTTTTTTATAAGAGTAGAGATAAAATATATTATATGTAGTATAACATATTCATAACCACACCATGTGTATCACCGTTATATATATTCACACATGCGACGGTTTAAAACACTATGATAAATTCTTCAAATATCCAAATTTGCTTTTTATAATGAAGTATGATCCTCTATTCGTCTTTTACACCCACACAATCCTCTTATCTTTGTAGCTAGCTAGCGCTAGCTTTCTCTCGTGCATGCAGACGCCCGCATCCCTCTAACCCTCCCTCAGCATTCTCTAGCTCCATCGCGCAAATTCTTCTTTTCAGTTTAGGTCGTTCACCCATAGTGTGTGTAGGCTCCCCAACTCCTTCTTTACGGCGCACATCGATCGATATGCCTCTCTAGCCAGGTGTGCCTAGCACAACACACAAGCTTGCCCTCTTATCTTATCACCATCCATGCCTCACTCCCACCACTCTTTTCATCGATCTCGTACTCGCACACTTCTCCCCCTCGATATAGTATGACTCTCGCACCACCTCCTAGATGCATCCCTCTCTCTCTATCCTTCTCCACGTGCCTCATTTGCTTCTAACACACACATGCATGTATACTGATCGATCTCCCAACATATACCTAGGTCGACTTTAACTATTCCTCCCCCCATCGATCGACGTACCTCACAAGTTATGTCTCTCCTTTCTCTGGCAAAGGACAATTGATCTTCCTATGCAGTTATGTCTGCTTACCACATCCATATCGCCCCCCCCCACCTCATCATTCGTGCATGCCTCCTGACCCGTCTCTCACACGCACATGCACAGACAGGCAGCCATCCCCTCTCTTATTGATATTGCAGGCATGCCCTCTGATTGTCTAGCAAGCCTATCCCACCATTTGTTAGAAGCAACTCCACTACCACCCCCTCCAACACTCTAGCTCTGTCTCTCTCCCAACCTTATTCCTCCCCTACACATATGCATGGATGCCGATCGATCTCCCTTAATACATGAGGTAGATCGATCTCCCTTAATACATGAGGTAGGCCTCTCTCCTCCTCCACACATATACCAGCCATTGTACCTCTATAGTTCATTAGGCCTCCCTCCCCCCACCACACACCGATAGTCGAGCGTTTTAGGTAGGTATCCATGCCACAGAGACAAACTGCACATGTCCCCTCTCACGTTCCAGTAGGCCAGCCACTCTATATCTTTGACATGGGCACACACAAATTCGATGGTACTCTTTATCGATCGCGCGCGCACACACACACACATCATCCCTCTCTTCGATTCTATGGACACCTCAAGCCGATGATAGCTCCACTCTTTTCTCCTGGATCGCCCCCTCTATATATATGATATATCCAGGACTCTATTTCAAAGACATTGCATATTTTACATTTTTTTATTGACCCACCCCCCCCCAAAACTCTCACGAACCCACACACTATATCTCTCTATGTTTGTATCTCTCTCACACAACCCCACATAGGTGGTGTACGTATACAAGAAGAGAATAGGTGCACCATGCACGTTCTCATGCTTCGTGCCCAGCCACACCTGCGCGGGTACACGGTGGAGCTCATTTCTGTACGAAATGGCAGCCCACGTGCTAATTTTAATGCATGTAGCGGTTGTTTACCTACGGAGGTTGTGTACCACGCGTGCACGAAACAAAGTTCGACTTGATGCGCTGGCGCGTTATTTTTAAATAAAGTTATATCGCTCAATGGCACGTACATAGAATATAAAACGATTTTTATGGAGAAAAAGGTAGTCCGCTCCACTATATACAATGGAGCCTGCATGCCTGGTTTTCCTCTCTTCAGAGTATCTCACACAAGGCTGCGGTAGCCTCTCTCTCTCTCTCTCTCTCTCTCTCTCTCTCATCATTGGTCACTGATCCGGCCGCATCCCGTCCGCCGGCGGAAAGGGAGGGCGTGCATCGTTTCTCCGTTCGACAGCGCCGAGGCAGCACGTCCCGATCTACGGTACACGCCGTTCTCTCTCACCAAGCTCCGGTGTGGTATGGCCTACGCCACCTGCTCGCTGCCACCGTATGGGCAGATTCCGCCCGCCGCTGCTCACCTAGTTACATCCCGACGACCTCCAGGTATCCCCTCTGGCCTTGCTCCACTGCCCGTCTTCCCATGTCGCTGCATGTGGATCTTCCATAGTTCGTTGACCAAAACATAGTTCGTTTGGAGTACTTTCCATATTGCAATCTCGTCCTCACACTGTTTTAGACAAACACAACCGTGTTGCTATCTACCCTTAGGACAAGGAATATGCTTCTTTTTTGCCGTCGCATGTGTCATAAACTATTATTGGCCAGTAACTGTTTCCTTTCTACCTCTTTTTTGCAAACAGGGCTATCCATTTCACCTTGTTGCTATTGCGACCTTTTGGTGAACTGCACAAATCACTTTTTCTTAAGAGTGTTTTGTGCAGTTCTGCCAAAATGTCACACTGGCAACGTCTCTACATTTCATTGCGACTGCACAAAGGGAGATTGGTTTTGCTCTATCCTCCTCATCCAACTCCGAGCCTAATCTTCTCCAACTAGTTAGTCTTAAGAGAGACTGCAAAGGTGATCGGCTTCTATTTGTGTGTTTATTATTTCATCAACAGTCCTCTATTATCGTAATCACACTTAATATCTTTGGAACAGGGACGCTCATCTCTATTTTAGTGGAACTGCACAAAATGATCGGAATGTTGCATGCTCCAGACAACTACTTTTTTCCCAACATTCCTTGTTGATTTAGACAGAGCTTGGGGGACGTTGCTGCCAATGAAAGCATGGATCAATTTTAATTTAACACCTTCTCACAACTTTGTCTTTAGTTGTGATGTAAATATTAGCTCTGATTAGCAAGGAAGTTAGTTTTTATTGTTTCCGAAAGAGCATCGATGGCAAGACACATGAAACAAAAGCTAAAAGCTCACACCATTGTACAATTTCATGTCGCTGGAAAATTATTTGTATAGTATGTCAATTATGTAAACAAATGTTGGAAGCTTGATAGCATTGCCAGAAGCCTCTTCGGCATCCGAGTCCATGTGCCATGCACAAAATTATACTCCTTCATTCCTAAATATTTGTCTTTTTACAAATTTCAAATGGTCATATTTTAGAGTGTAGATTCACTCATTTTGCTTCGTATGTGTACTCCCTCTGTTCCTAAATATTTGTCTTTCTAGAGATTTCAACAGGTGACTACATACAGAGCAAAATGAGTGAATCTACACTAAAATATGTCTATATACATCCGTATGTAGTAGTCCATTTGAATCTCCAAAAAGACAAATATTTGAGTAGTCACTCATTGAAATCTCTAGAAAGAAAATTCTCTGGAGTATATTTAAGAACCGAGGGGGTAGTGCACAGCCGCATGGGAGACTCAGACCGGTCGTTGTGCCGCATTAATAGTGAGTAATGAGCAGTCAAATCATAAGCCCCACCTTTCCCACTGTAAGTTGCTCGGAAGAAGCAACCATTAGTACACTCTTCTTTGAATCCGCTCATACTACTCCATCCATCACTGTTTATAGAGCGCGCTTCAGAAAAAGAGAAAATCTCTGGGACCAAGGCGACTAGCGATCGGCCTGAAAAATAGCATTGGTAGTTATAGCACGGCGTCTATTACTAGAGGAAATAATGCATACACACATCCATGCAGTGCTTCCACCCCGGGTAGACACATGCATGCACTTACTCCACTCTATAGTACTACATCGAGAGAAAATTGCGGTTACCATGCCCTAATTAATTGAGCATTAAACCAAACGCGTCTAAAGTCTCTCTGGTGGTGGAAATGCATTGAGAGAAATGCATCATAATGAAGCGCACCCTGTAAACTGTGACGGAGGGACGAGTAGTATGAAGGTGCAAAACCAAGTACGCGTATGGCCAATCAGTCAACGCACCTCCTCTTGGCATATCACTGACATGTGGGACCTGAGTGTGAGCAAACCGATCTCAATTGATGGCAAAATGGCCAACCCGCCGTTCCTTGAGAGAGACGAGGAGCGAGAACACACAGACGGGCTCGCACGGAGGTCAAGATATATTCGAGCATGGTTGATCGATATCATCATTACATGTTGGGCTGCCGTTTTCCGCCCTTCTCCGGAATAAATGTGTACTTTATCAAAGATTAAGAAAAATAAGAGTACAGAGGCTCCACCATGTGGTTCTAGTAGTAGTAGTACTCGTACTACTAAACCTTGCACTTGGCTCTTCGCCTCTTCGTGAAGTGGAACAATGATGGTACTCCACATGTTCGGTACTATAGTGTAAGCCTCTGGCAATCTGACACCAAATGAACTGATGCATGTCCACCTCCTGGGCGATGGTACGTTGCATTAGCCAAAAGGCATAAGCAAGCTTCACCTTGTCCTGCAAGCTTCTCCTCGTTCTGCGAGTTGACGGGACACACCAACAAGAGTGCTAGTCCATACTCCCTCCTTTCCAGTTAATATAGCTTAATATTTTTTGCGGGCGAATGAGAGAGCTTTATTCATATATAAGCATTCTTAGGACGACCAGCCAAGACACTGGTAACTAGGAAGCGAGGTACCCCGCAAAAAAAAGAAGTAGGAAGTGAGGTGTTTCATCAAGCCAGCTCTCGGCCACATTCAAAGTGCAGCAAGCACGGTTTGCACAAAGATGCGCCGCAAGGTTTGCTGACCTGTTTACATGCTGGATAACAAAAAAAAACAGGAAATATTACCGAGCGCTCCTATTTGTAATAGGATATGAGCCAGAATTAAGCGAGAATTGTGGCGAGTGTTCCATGCAATCAACTTCCATTATCACATGCGAGAACCCTCGAAGAGAACCAAATGTGTTGAAGATTGCTTTATCACATTTTAAAAATATAATAAGAGTGCAGACGATCCTCCATCCGGTTCCTAGTACTACCTCTAGACTATAGTACTAGTACTAGTACTAGTAAACTTTGTGCTTGGCTGTTCGCCTCTTCGGGAAGTGCAACAATAATAGTACTACTAGTATAGTGTATGCTTCTGGCACTCTAACACAGAATTAACTGTTGCACGTCCACTGCCTGAGCGAAGGACAGCTTGCATTAGTCAAAAGTTTCTCCTTGTCCTGCGAGCCACCGCGCGCAAGCTTCTCCCATCATGCAAGCTTCTCCTCGTTCGGCAAGTTGATGGGACACAGCAAAGTAATGCTAGTCGATACTGCCTCCTCTGCAGTTAATATGGCTTAATTTCAAACGAGATAAATACACTGGCTGTCACTATATATTTGCAAAAATACGGTCAGTGGACTTCATAATATGCTCACTACGCTCAATATATACATTTTCCGGTGTTTATACGGTCACTAGCTCACCCTGGCTGAGTATGTGTGTGCATGCACGTGTAGGTTGAGCACTTGAGCGTGACTGTGTGTGTTCCGTCCTATGCTCGGACATGCATGCATTAGGGCGTCGCGCGTGTTTTTGCATCCATGTGTACGTGTGACTGTTGCATACACGTAGGGGGGTACGTGTAGGGGCCACTCAAGGAGCAGTCAAATCACACGGTAAGTTAGTCGGAAGAAGCAACCATCATTTCACTCTTCAATGACATGTACGCAATATAAAATGGTTGATATGGAGAGAAAAAGAAAACCACTATATATACACTAGCAGGAGCCTAAGCTACAAGCCTGCTTGCTTGGGTTGCTCTCTTCACAAGCATAGAACGACGATAGCCACACCGTTGGTCACATATCCGGCCTGATTCCGCAGCTGGGGGAAGGGAACAATGTTGTGCATAGACACGGTCGACATCGGCGAGGGAGAAAATCCATAGTCGGTGCGTCCCAATCGGGGGTCACCGTGGTATGGGCTGATGTCGCGTCCCAACCGCCCTTCTAGCTACAGCCCAACGTCCCAGGTAGTCCATCTTCCTTTTGGAGCCGGCTTCCTCCACTGCCGCAGCTCCCCACATAGCTCCATCTCCATGTCGCTTTGTTGGTTAAAAAGGAATGAAAATGGAGTGGAAAGTTTCCATTTTTCCGGAGTAAAAATGGAAATGGAGAGAAACCAACGTTTCGTTTCATTGGATCGCGCCATCGAGCAAAACCAATGTTTAAATCACGTATGTCGCGTTCGTGTCTCACCCTCCTCCAGGGCTCGACCCCACATGGTTGCTCAGCATGCCACTCACCGCAAACCGAGTATATGATTACTTTCCCGCCTGCTTGTCGATGGATCGCGCCATGGAGTACTAGTACTACTAGAAGAGATTGACGAGTTGGGGAGGACAGCTCGTTGTAGCACGGACTCCCAAGAACTTTTTACATGCATGTTGTGGCCGGCTATTGCGACCTTTGAACGCAGAGCAGTCGCGTGCACCAGGAAGCGGCACGGGCGACGCTCTCTCGGCCGGCACGCCGCTTCAATGCCGGCGCCAGTGAGAGGTCGTGTCCGCTCTGGCCGGGCATGAATGCGACACTGGCCGTTTTGGGCAGGAAGCATGCGCAGGTGATGAAGAGGGTTCAGGTTGGTCAGGAGCGGCCGTGGCAGCGGTCCGGACGCCCGCAAACAAGAGATGTTGTACGTTAAGATTGTCGCGTATATAATTAACAACGTAAATCATGTGCCAGTTGGGCAAATATGATTGGAGTTGGAGATGGAAATGGAATTTTACGTAAACACAGATATGCATGTCTATGTCTATGTGTGTGCGCGCGATGACTCTCGCGACCTGGAAGCGGGGGCGTGTTTTTGATCGAGTTTTCTTTCTTGGTATGTTAAAAAATTGTCCGCCAGTTTTCGTTTCTTTTTTCGGGAACACGCGTATTCTATTTAAAATCACTGCTATGGAGAGATTGTTTTACTCCATTATAGCCTCTTGTTTGATAGAATTTCTCGCTTCTCGCTCTCTCACCCTCTCCATATCAAAACAAGATGACAGTGTCCACACTATCTCTCTCCTCACCGGTGGTCACAGATCCGGCTAAATCCCGTCCGCTGCGGGAGGTGAGGAGGTGCAGTGTTGACGTTGTCGCTGTCAGCGATGGAGGAAGCCTATGCGCACCGTCCTCTCGGAGCCGGCGCTGGCACGTACGAAGGTCCTCTGCGCCCTTGTTCGCTGTCGCCGTGTGGGCATATCCCGCCCGCCCGCCTAAGCGGCATCTCGCCCACCTAGGTATAACTTTTTGTACTGGTCCAGCTCCCCAGGTCGCTGTATGCGGGTTTTCTTCTATGCGACTACTCCCCAGCTCCCATGTATAGTAGCCAGGGATCGTCAGGATTACCATTTTGTGGCCGCATGTTTCATCCTCCTTTATTGGCCAGTAATTGATTCCTTTTTTGCCTCTGTTAAAACAGGGATATCTATTCAACTTATTGCTATTGCGACATTTTGCTTCGCTTAATTTTGGTGGAACTGCACAAAATGAGACCAGATTTCCATATATGTGTTGAGATCTCTTTTAGATCCACCTCAGGCGTTGTTTCAAATATTGGTCTTGAAAGGTTAGTACCTACTTTCCTCAGAATTAACTACTGAATCTTAGTTCAAAACTGCAACACTTGTTAGGGATCGGCGGGAGTACCATTCCTGTTAGGGATCAGCCGGAGTACAGGTTTAATAAATGTATTGTTCAGATAATGTCTCTATTATTATATATCAGTTACAGTGTTTTAAAAATGGTACTATCCTACTTTGTAGTTCTTTCTACATGTTTAACCAAGGTATTGTTAAGATAATATCTCTGTTAAAATGAATCAGTCGCATTGTTTCAGGAATGATACTTTTATGCTTTGTCGTTCTTTATACATGTTGAAACAAGGCATTGTTAAGATAGCATCTCAGTTAATATGAATGAATCACACTGATTGAGAATTGCTACTCTCCTACTTTGTTTCCCATTAAGATAAGGTAGATCAGTAGATGTTTTTCTTCTGGGAGTACAAGTCATCAACCGTTATTTCTCAGTAATTGTTTCCCTTATACTTTTTGTTGCTTAGAGGGATATCAAAATTAAAGCTCGGTTTTATTTTGACTTTGATTTTTGTTGAACTGCACAAAAGGAGCCAATGTGTCTAAGGCAAACTGCTGCATTAGTGGGTCCAGTTGATCTTACCACTTTGCAGAAAGAAGCAGTCACTGTTTGCGCTACATTACACAAGGAATGATCGAGAAGCTTTACAGAGTATTAGTAGACGCTGGTGACATGACTAGTCTGCAGATATGGCTTCTTTACTTGTGGTTCGGAGGAACACTGGGCAAACAAGTGCCCAAACAAGTACCAAGAAGCCAGGACAGGACTCCAAGTCTGTCAATGTCACTCTAAGCAACAATGATGGGGCATCTGGGTATGGTAATCTGTTTACCGTACTTTCAGTTTGTTAGTCCACCGATTGGTGGGTTGACACTGGGCGAATATTCATGTGTGTGATGATGTGTCTTTTTTTTCTGGCAGCATATAAATACGAAATCCACAGGGATGCTCAGCTTGATTTTAGTGGAACTGCACAAAATGTTCAGATGGTTCGTGTCCTCCATAATAATACTACATCATACACAATACATCGAATGGTTCTCTAATCATTCGTCGTCACCTTGAGCCACCAGACTATCAGATGACAAACCCTGCCCGTTCCACAATCATAGGCATTACATATTTTGAATGGGAAAAGCTTGTCAAAGTTGACATTAGTTTAATATATTGGAATTAGAAAACCTTGTCAATTTTTGCTGATTGATGTTAGCCAGAAGACATGCATTTGATATTTTTGAGTGGGACACCCTTTGTTGTGAGCACGTCGATCGTTTTTTCCTATTCCTGTCTTCAGTTCAAAAGTAAATATTTACTCTGCTAAGATGCATAGTCACATGAATGTTGACTTATGTAAGATATTTTAAGAGTTTGTTCTGAATATTGTCTATGTAATGCCATGCCTTGTGTTTGACTGCAAAGTTGAGCTTGGAATGTTGTGGCATGCGGCATCACGAGCTGTTCACCGTGCCTCGTATTGTTTTGCATGTCGATCTAATGCCAGTGATTTGCTTGTTAGGAAGATCATCCTCTTCTGTTGTTTCCGTGCTTAAGAAGTTCATCGTCTTATGTTTCATTCATAGCCTATAAGACAAGTCGGGTAGGTTAGACGTGAAACCATATGATCTTCCGACCAACTCATCATCTTAGGCCGTGATTGGATCGTCATTTTCCAACCAAAACCGCTTGTAAAACTAACGCTTGTAAATAAAAGCAGATGGTCTCTAGCGAAGCGCTTGGTTGGTCGATTTCGACTAGTAAAATATACACCGGTCTCTCAAATTACACGCGTAACCCGCCGGTTTTACTTACAGACCTCGGGCCCTCGGTTTCATTACGCCTGTATTTTACGCGTTGTTTCCAATGACGAGTAAATTACACTTGTATCTTAATACAGTTGTGAAATGAACCAGAGCTCCCAAGCGCGGACTTACCGTTTCATGCTGTCTCAGTCTCTCGAAGGTGCTCATAGGTGTCCGATGATCCTGGCTTCCTGAATGAGCAGCGGGCGCTGTATCAGACCATCCGTAGGGCCCGCGAGGCCCTCTCCATCGTCCTTCGAGTTGTTGCGCTCGCCATGGCGCCAAGCATTGTTAACATGGTCAACGAACATGAGGATTCAGGAAATGACTTTATTTTGACTGGTTGACAGTAGGGACCCACTAGGGCCATAGCCGTACGTACGCAAGTGCCTCCTTATTATGTACAACTATACTTTTTTTTGCTTCCTCCTGGTTTCCTGACATCATGGTCCTACACCATTGTCAACCTATGTAGTCAATAAACAAGAGAATTGCACAAGGTGCGGCCGACAGCTGGGACCAAGCAGCTCGAGCAGTATTTGTGTTTTTGAGGTGTGAGCACTGCAGAGTTTTTCTTGGCGATGTTTTCGTTGTTGTTCATAGGAGAGCAGGGTATTAACTGGGTGGGTTGTGGCCCGTCTAGCCCAGGACAGATATCCAGCCCAGATATTAATTTTTTTGAAGATGAAAATGGCTAGCCCAGCTATACGTTTTTTTGAGGAATACTCAGGCAAGGTCAACTTGTTATTCTCCGCCCCGTTGGGCTGCAAATCTTTCTTAGGAGGGATGCATTAGGCTTAACAGGAAAATGGGCTTTAAAAATAATAAATGGGATGTAATTATAAAAGCTGGGCAGTAACTATAAAAAATGCACCAAGCACGGAATTAGTTTATAAAATATTATTTATGGATTTTGAAAGTCTTAATTTTTAATTGTTGCGCGCGCAATGTTTCGTTAGATTTTTACGTAATACAAATTTATATTTAATCTGACTAGAAATTTTGGGATAAAAATATTTTGGATCCCATCAAAATGTGGGAAATTTTATTGAGTTCTGTGTTGAACGGTTGGTTGAAATTATTAATCTTGTCCTAGCTAGAAAATGGGTTGTACTTTTAACAAACTGTAAATGGGCTGTACTAAATTTCATTAGAATTCAAAAATGGATTGTACATTCTTACAAATCGCAAATGGGCTATAAGTTCTCTCCCACACACTTGTGGGCCTACTAAGTTGACGCGTCCCCTAAAAAAAGAAGTTGACACATATGCAAGGCTTTGTGAACTTATTATAGTCAACACACGGTACTAGTAGCAATGGCCGTTGGATGTCCATCCAACGGATGCCGTGCTTCTTCTTCAATGTCGGATATTCTAGCTTCACCCGCCCACAGAATGATTCCTCCCCCTGACATCTGGGGCGCACCATTTCGGAAGCTGACCTGTGGGCCTACTAAGTTGACGCGTACCAAGGGCTTTGTCAACTTAGTCAATATGAATGATTCTAGCTGCAGTGACCGTACGATGTCCGTCCAACGGTCGTAGTGCTTCTTCAACCTCTGGTCTTCTTGCTCAAGCCGCCCAAAGCAGCGCCGGTCGTGCCGCGTGCTCCTGCCTCCCGTGGCCGGCTGTGATGCCGCGGAGGCCTCACCGCCCCTACTACTCCCACAGCTGGCCAGGCCATCCCTCTACTCACCCACACCCCCTGTTATTCCACGGCGATGGCAGCCTCACACCGCAGCCGAACCAGTGAACCCTCATACTCCTCTCCACATGGGCTTCCACTGTCGCGTCTTCCCTGGCTCCGCGTCGTCCCCTTCCTAGGCCTCACTGTCATCCACCGCCCTGGTGCTCTCGGCGCGGCGTGGTCAATGTGGTCAAGGAACGGCTTCCATCGGACATGGACTATACGTGGAGAGGCTCACAGCCGGGTCCATGGCGGCAACAAGGAAGTGCCTCCTTATTACGTGAAAAATAATGATTCCTCCACCTGACAGTAGGGACCCACCGGACGGGCCACCGTATTGCGTGAAAAAAACGTTCCCCCCGCTGTCAGCTCGGACCCATCGGAAGTGCTTCCTTATTACGCACAAAAAAATGAATACTCCCCCTGCTGGTTGGGACCCACCTTGGTGGGAGGCTGACTTGTGGGCCTACTAAGTTGACGGGGACGGAGTGCTTTGTCAACTTAGTCAATATGAATGATTCTAGCTCCAGTGACCGTACGATGTCCATCCAACAGCCGTAGTGCGTCTTCAACCTCTGGTCTTGTTGCTCCAGCCGCCCAAAGCAGCGTCGGTCGTGCTGCATGCTCCTGCCTCCCGTGGCCGGCTGTGCTGCCGCGGAGGCCTCACCACCCCCTACTATTCCCACCGCTGGCCAGGCCCTGCAACGACGGCAGCCTCACACCGCAGCCAAACCAGTGAACCCTCGTACTCCTCTCCGCACGGGCTTCCGCTGCCGCATATTCCCCGGCTCCGCGTCGTCCCCTTCCTAGGCCTCACCGTCGTCCATTGCCCTGGTGCTCTCGGCGCGGCGTGGTCAACGTGGTCAAGGAACGGCCACCGGATGGGCCACTGTATGGGCCACTGTATTCATGAAAAAAACGTTTCCCCTGACTGCTGGGACCCACCAGCTACATCTTCGCACGCAAGTAAGTGCCTGACAGTCGGGACCCACCTGGTGGAAGTGTACGTAGCGTTGTCATTTTGGTCGCGAACGTGTACGTACATACTGGTCGATGTAGAGGCGTGCACGTGTCGTAGTAGAGGCGCGCGCGTAGCATGTACACGTGTGTACAGCGGCCAGTGTGCAAGAAAGAAAATACGGCCACGTACGTACATACAGGCAGGGTCTCGAATGCCTACTCGCGCATACGTATGGCCAGGGCTCGTGTACATGGCTGGGTTGGAACGGAGAAACAACGTCGTTGTCGTGTTCATGGGGAGCCAACCGGCTGGGTCAAAACGGAATGCGTCGTCGTGTTCATGGGAGGGCTTGGACGGAACAGCCGATGGAAACGAGGCATGGCGTACCATAGAACGGAGGAAACGGCCTTGTGTTCGACCGGCAACGTTCGAAACGGGATCATGTTCATTGGGAGGGGTCTGGCGTACCGCAAAATGGAGAAAACAAACCTCCTACGGTCGAAACGGGGGTCCTGTTGATCGGGAGGGGTGTGGCGTACCGCAAAACAGAGGAAACGGACTTGTGTTGGAGAGCTACGGTCGAAATGAGGGTCCTGTTCATCGGGAGGGGTGTGGCGTACCGAAAACGGGACTCCACGGGATACTGTTCATCTCCACCGTCGACCCCCTCCAGCCTCCATGGGCTACTATTCATCCACCGTCGACCTCCTCCAGCCTCCACCTGCGACTGTTCATCCACGGGCTCCTGTTCATCCAGCCTCCACTGTGCACTACTTCACCGGCTACTATTCAACCAGCCCTCTCCATGGGCTCCTATTTAACCACCCCTCCACGGGCTACTGCTCATCCAGCCCTCCACCATCTACTGTTCATCATGCCCTCCACGGGGTGGTCCTGTTCATCCTGCCCTCCACAGGGTCCTGTTCATCCAGCACCAACCGGCTCGATCGATCTGGGTCCTGTTCATCCAGAGGCAACACCACGGGGTCCTGTTCATCCACCCCCACCGGGA
>NC_041388.1:465019195-465026867 GCF_002162155.2 Triticum dicoccoides | reverse complement strand
GTAGTGAAGGAATCGCTCGATCGGGTTCAATTAACAGCCATCGATCGATCGCTCAGGTTTAGTAACGCGTAGCCTACAGTGCAATCGCTCGGGTTCAGTTAGAGCCCAACGCCTCGCTCGGGTTCATTAGAGCCCAACGCCTCGCACCCACGCGCGTGCGTGTACGAGAGAAACGTGCATCGCTCGGCCCCGACCACCCACCGTAACCAGGAACACCCCGATATTTTCCTCGCCCTCGCTTCTACAATGGTTTTTTCCATCATGGACATCCCAAAGAATGTCATGCAGTTGTGTCTCCAGCCCACCCAGGACGAAAAGCCCATTTTCTGTCATGATTTTTTGTCATGGAAGTAGGAGCCCACCACATCTATGATGATACCGGGTTTTGTCACAATTATCATCATAGAAGTGTCATAAGTATGACAGAAAAAAATTCGTTCGGCCCAAAATGTCACGGATATGTCTTTTTTGTAGTGGAGGTAGGCAACCCTAGCCAGGGCTCAAGATTCCCCGTAAGTATCCACATGAGACCACGAGGTCAGGGCCGAGGTCAAGACAGGGCCGGCCGAGCTGGGGAGGCACAAGGAACTGCCACACTAGCCGGGCTCATGAGAGGGGGGAAAGACACCAGAGAAAGCAACAAATCTGACACAAGAGTGGGCCACAACCCACAAAGCCCAAGTGTTGGCCCACCAATCGGTCCAGCCAGCCCATGCTCGAGCTTACCCCCACCCGCCCCCAGATCTAGGGTTGCAGCCACATAAGGAATGGCACCCGCCGCCCCCCACCAGCCGCACGCCCAGGAGGGCCACCTCCGGCACCAATGAGGGGGAAGGCGGCGTGGCTGCCTCCATCGAGGGGGAAATGGAAGAGGTAGGCGAAGATCCAAAGCCGAGAAGGCCAGTGACCAGGGAGCGGCGAGCGAACTTGCCGGAACGGCGAGACCGTGTAAGGCCCAAGCTACTTTGGGTCTTAAGATACTCGTGAATTTCAGAAAACAACAAGAACAGAGGGGGGGATTGGATTGGATTTCACTTAGGGTTCTTACAGAAAGAGGAATCGTTTCGCCAGCCAGAACATGGCGGCTAGGGGGAGACCCTAATAATTCTCTAGATGCCTCTACCATCCTCTCAATCTTGGCTTTATAGCCATTATAATGGTGAAAGTAAAACAAAGAGCACAACAGAGTGGGTGGAGTTTCCAGAAAGGTAACAGTGACAGTCGACTGAGCGACTGTCCTTTGATCGACGATCCATGCTGCAGATCATCCCGCCATCGCGCAAAGCGGTACGAGGGTTGAGGTGCGTGGGATGGAGATCGGTCGGTCCAGTTTGAATCATCCTCGCAAAACGGTACGCATAGTTAACTGAAGAACTAAATAGTTGTGTAATATTTAGTCAGGGTCCTGACATTCCCCCGAAGGGAGACCAGACTTTTCCTCAAGGATGGAAAGCTGGAAACACCTTTTGGATGAAACCCGAGCCTTCCCACATAGCTTGTTCTTATGGTAGATTCCTCCATTTTATGAGCCAACGGACAACTGGAATAGCAATATCTCCTTGCTTGTGGGGAACTAATTTTTTGTCCATCAGTTTCTCAAGCTCCAACAGGACTGTCCCATCAGGATTAAGTAGTGGGAGTTGGGGGTTGGGAACAACATTAGGCCCCAAGTGCTTCTTTAATTTACTAACATGAAAGGTATCATGTAACTTGCAGTCTTCAGGCAGCAGCACTTTATAAGCAACCTTTCCCACGTTTTCTATTACTCTGAAAGGGTTGTAGTATTTGGAATGCAATTTTAAATGCATGTGGACACTCAATGAAGTTGTCTATATGGTTGAATTGTAAGGTATACCATATCCCCAACTTCAAAGGTTCTCTCTGATCTGTTCCTAAAAAGCAAAGAATTTCGTTCTTTCTTGGGCTTTCAGTAAGTTCTCTTTGATTATAGTAGCAGTATCTTCAGGAGGAAGGGAGAATTGAGTATCTTCAGGAGCAAGGGAGAATTGAGTATCTTCACGAAGAATAGCAGGGTATAGAGCAGATTGAGTACCATGTGGGTAGCAAATGTTTTTTTGTGGATATCTTCTTTAGACATTCTTATCTGATGATACCCACTAGTGAGGTATATTGATAAGATTGTAGCACTAGAAAGTTCATAATGAGGTCATCAATGATTGGCAAAGGGTACTTATTTTTCATAGTTTGAGAGTTCACTTTCCTAAAATCATTGCACAGTATCCAGCTTGCATATTTCTTCTTTACTAGCAAGGCAAGGGATGAGTAGGGGCTAGTACTATCTTTTATGATGTTATCATCAACCATTTATTTTGACCATTTTTTATGAGTCCTTCCATGATATCCTTCTGGTGATGTGGTAACCTATAAGGCTTGATATTGACAATTTTGCATCAGGTTCCAAAGGAATTTTTTCATCACAATCTCTTTTAGGGGGCAATCCCACAAGTGCACTAAAGATATCTTTGTGTTCAGTGATAACTTGCTGCACTTTAGGGGCAGTGGATCTGTAATGTTTACCTCCTCATTTTCCAACACTGTTCTGATCAATAAGAATGCTCCTCCTATAGAATCTTCCATTAGATTATGTACAGTAGAGGTATCTTGAATTTCTAGATCAGAGGATATAGTTTCATCCATTATGTGAGCTCTAGTTCCATCAGACAATTTAATTTCCATGAACAATTCCTCATAATCCATCCAAATAGGACTGGCTTGAAAAAGGCAATCAACTCCTAAAATCATGTCATAACCCATCAACTTCAGCACTCTACAGTCATATTTGAGTTCATGACCTTGTATATTATAAGAGCATTCTTTGACTATTTGATCAGTGGACAAGTATCCCCTATTAGCTACTGTCACCTTGAGTTTCTTTGTTGGTACCAGTGTGCACTGTGCTTTTTCTGCAATTTTGGGAGATATAAAAGTGGTTGTACTACCACTATCAATAAGAGCAAGGGCAGTGCAGTTATTGATATTCACTTTGACATTAAAGGTGTACTTTTTCATGCTGAATCCCATCAGGGCATGCATAGAAATTTGTAAGTTCTGGTCAGGCAGTTCAGTAGCAATCTCTTCCAGTTCTTCTTCAAAATTAGTGATATAAATAATTTTAGCATCCTCAGGAAGTTGGGCTTGGAGAGCTTGAACTTGTGCCTACTGGGACATTTTGCATACTTTCCTATGTCCAGGAAACCACTTTTCATTGCATTTGTAGCAGACTCCCTTTAATCTTGCTTGTTCAATAACAGCAGATGGAGTGATATTCTGAGGTCTGTTAGGAACAAACTGCCTTGTCTCCTGTCAGGGAGGGGTTGGTTAGGTGCTGCTTGTTTTCTAGGAGGTTGAGTTTGTTCCAATCTTCTAACTAACCAGATAGCCTTTTGCAGTGTATGAGGTTCATGACATTGGATGAGGTGTTGTAGGCTATCATGCAAACCAAAAATGAAGTTGTTCATGTAATAAGAGTCAGGTAGTGCAGGGTTATCCCTTCTCATTAAGTTCATCAATTGCTCAAACTAGATTACATATTCCTTAACAGATCATGTCTATGTGAGAGCATGAAAACTCCTGACATTATCACAAACAGAGGATTCAGATAACCTGTCCCCCAGGTGTCTACAGAACCTATACCATGGCATAGTTGGTGCAACATAACCAGTACCTCTCCACCACTCAATGGCAGGTCCTTTCAAGTAGGTGACTATTATCTCAGTTTTAGTTTCAGGTGGGGTTCTAGCAGCGTCAAAGTAAAGGTCCATGGTTTGAATCCAGGAGTCTGTGTTATCTCCTTCAAATTCAGGCATGTTCATTTTAGCAGGCTTGACCCGAGTTTGGTTTCTTCTGCCAGTTAGCAGTGGATCTTTAGCAAGTCTTCTCTGGCCTTCTACAGGGACTTCCACTTGATCAGGTTGTTGTTGTTGTTGTTGTTGTTGTTGTTGTTGTTGTTGGACAGGTAGGGCCATCTATGGCTACCCTTGTTTGTCCACTAGATCTTGAACTGGTTGTTTAATCTGTCCAAAGTGAGGATTTCTGTAAGGTTGTTTAACAGTACCATCCAGGTGAAGTTCCATGCCCATTTCTGCATCACGAAGTACTCCAGATCCAGCTGTGGGGGGGGGGTATTGAGTGCTTCTGGTGCATTTCTTACTTGTGACTGGGGTGTAACTTGGTGGACACTACCTTGTGCTCCCAAGGGAGTTGTTGGGCCTGGATCTCTTGGGTGTAAAGCAATGATGAGATGAGTAAGAGAGGACTGCATTTCTAGCCAGGCTTTTTGAACATTATTAAAGTTCTTATTGAACGTGACTTGGAATTCTTATCGATCTTGCTCTCTATTCAGCTGCAGCATCTGTACATCCAACTTGAGGGACCACATCTCCAAGTCAGTCGTGGTCGATGATTCTGGTGGTGCTCCCATTGGATCCGTCTGGGGTTTACTCAGAGCAAAGCACTTCGAGACCCGACACACAAGAAAATGAACAACGAAGCCAAGCGAGGAATTTTACCACGGCAGAAGCAGCAAACCGTGCTTGACGTCATCGTTCCTACCGCCACCAATGCCACCGCCATCGTTGCACCGCCGATGGTGTTCAAGAGGGAAGGGTGGGTGGGATTTTAGACTGAAGAGGTGTTCTTCAGCAACCACTACCCAACAGCCTCTAACACCCGAACAATCTACCGCCGCCTGCACCACCGGAACTTCACCGTCGCCCCCGATCTGGGTTGACAAAGGAAGGAGGATGGCCCGAACCCTTTACTAGATCTCCCATGCCACCAAGAACCGCCGGCTCTGAATACCAATTGTAAGGCTCGAGCTTCTTTGGGTTTTAAGCTGCTCATGAATTTCATAGAAACAACAAGAATGGAGGGGAATTGGATTGGATTTCACTTAGGGTTCTTACAGAAAGAGGAACAGCTTCGCCAGCCGGAACATGGCGGCTAGGGGAAAACCCTAATAGTTCTCTAGATGCCTCTACCAGCCTCTCGATCCTGGCTTTATAGCCACTACAAGGGTAGAAGTAAAATAGAGAGCACAACAGAGTGGGTGGAGTTGCCAGAAAGGTAACAATGATAGTCGACTAGGCGACTGCCGTTCGATAAACGATCCATGCTACAGATCATCCCGCCATCGCGTGAAGCAGTACGAGGGTTGAGGTGCGTTGGATGGAGATAGTCAGTCTTGTTTGAATCATCCTCGCAAAAACGGTACGTAGAGTTAACTGATGAACTAAACAGTTGTGTCATATTCAGTCAGGGTCTTGACAGACCACCGCGACACTACCACGTCCCAGCCCAGATCCGGCACGCCAGACGGTGATGCCACCCGCCACGCACCCCCACGACCCCAAGAGCAAACTGCCAGCGGCAGGAGGGCACCGACTATGCCACAACCACTGGGGCTGATGACCCGACACACACATCAGGCGTTTCTCCATCAGAGTCCGATGAGGCCTCATCCAAGGCCCAGAAGTGGTTAGCACGTGATGCCTCCGCACAGCACGGACCACAACACGAAGACGGGGAAGATGCGAGCGCCACCAAACTAGCCGATGGGGAGGGGGCAGCACTGGAGCCCACCGCGGTGGGAGAGTACGGCACGGGGAAGGGGAGGCGGAGGGAGGGGCGAGAGCACCACGAGAGGGGAGGGGGAGGGGGAGCGCGAAGCCATCACAGTCTCACCAGGCAACTCACTGATCCCAGGGGCTCCTCCTGGCCCACGCGAACCCAGGATCTCCTCGCCCAAGATCTTCCTCGCCCGCGCCCAGGTGGAGGCGATCTGGTGCTAGGCTCTCCTGCTACCAAGGCTGTTCCTCGCCCGTCCACAGGCACAACTGCCGTTTTAGTATTCATCGCTGCCACAATTCTCAATTTTGCTTGCCCCAGGTTCATCTCCTCACCCAGTACTCGCTCTGTTGTCACTGGAAACACTGCAGATATAAACAATTTGATGATCATAAACTGAAACTTGCTTTGAGTTTAAGATAGAGAAAACTTTGAATCGTAATCTAAATTTAAGATAAAGAAAACTTTGAATCTACTGCATCTATTGATGTAACACTACTATTTTGAGAGATGTCTGAGTTTAAGATGAAGAAAACTTAAACATGGAGTAGTTCCAGTTCCAGTACAGGTAGTGTCTGAAAAACTCAGATGTTGTCGAGTGCCAACATAAACACTCTGCTATTTACTCTAGGATATCACTATGAATTTTACTGAATTATACCACTATGAATTCATTTGGAGTATATCACTATGAATTTTCAGTTTAAACTGAATTATGCATCAGGAGCTCACTAAAGTATAGTCCATAGGTTTGGCTGATTTCAACAGGTTTAACAAAACTAAAGTACAATACTTGGAGTAGGAAATTCAGGAGTAGGATATCTTTAACATAATGTAACCTACAAATACTTGGAGTAATTTTGACCAGGAGTAATCCACAAACACTATACTGGAAAATGTGTTCCAGTTAACTGAAATTACAGTGTGCAATTGAGTACTCCCTCTGTAACTGTAACTCTAAATGTGCTGCAGTTAACTGAACATTTGCACAACAAGCTTACTGGATTTGATTTCAATAGTAAACTTACCAAAATTTTAGAGTTACGGTATGATTTTCATAGTACTGAATTTACTGTAAAAAATTCTAGAGTTAACTTTCAGAGTTAGAGTTAACTGTAGCAAAATCTGTAACTGTAATTCCTAACAAATTCTGAAAGTTTGATTTCAACTTATACTTAAACTTGCTTTGCAATCATAAACTTATAAACTTACACTTACTCTACTCCATATGGAAACTTTTAATAAACTTTGCTCCATATGGGATCATAAGTTTGCTCCATATTTTGTTGATTATGATCATAAACAAACTTTGGATACTCAAAAATTCTGTTGAATGTCCGCAGAAATGGTTTGCATACTCATTTGGTGAAGATCAAGAGCAGCAGCAACATGTGGCAGCAGGAAGATGAACTTTGACCTGAATTTCTCTCCACCTGAAGAAGAAGATGATCAAGCTAGAGGAGAAGAACATGATCAACCTCCAAGGATTTGAAAATGATGGAGTGCTACCTCCAAGGATTTATTTTCCCTCGTGAATTCTATGACAATGCCTTAGAGATTTTGGAACAAGATGAGGCTATGATGCTTGTTGCTTGTGGGGGAGGCTTGATGAGGCTATGTTGCTTGTTGCTTGTGGGAGAGGCTATGTGATGAGGCTATGATGCTTGCTGCTTGTGGGAGAGACTTGTGATGAAGCTACATTGCTTGTTTCTTGTGGGAGAGGCTATGTGATGATGCTATGATGTGTGTTGCTTGTGGGAGAGGCTTGTGATGAGGCTATGTTCCTTGTTGCTTGTGGGAGAGGCTATGTGATGATCCTATGATGCTTTTTGCTTGTGGTAGAGGCTTATGATGAGGCTACGTTGTTTGTTGCTTGTGGAAGAGGCCTGTGATGAGTTTACGATGCTTGTTGCTTGTGAAGAGACTTGTGATGAGTCTACAATGCGGCAATGATGCTTGTGCCTACACTAAACTTTTGTATCAATACCCAAAATAAATAGAGAGAAAATAAAGTAAAAAATAAAAAAAGAACAAAGAAAAGAAACAAAAAGAGAAGAAAAAAAGAAAAAGGAAAGAAAAAGAAAAG
>NC_041388.1:465008777-465018914 GCF_002162155.2 Triticum dicoccoides | reverse complement strand
TTCAGCGAAGCAACATCTATTTGCCGCCCATGGGTGACAAATAGGATTGGCCAGTTATCAAGCGAACTAGTTGATGCACGTGGAGATCACAACATTTTTAGGGGTACGTGAGGTCAGAACTAGGAGGTCTCCGACTCTCCGTTGAGGGCTCCTCCTAGCGTTGTGTGGCGCCAACTATACCTAGCCATGGGAAACCCGACTAGGTGAAAGTGAAACTAATCCCTGGGTGGTTTTGGTAATTCATAACAACATATAGCTCATTGAACTAATATTCTTTCAAGATAATCATTTTAGAAAGTTCAATGATTGGCATGGCACGGACTAGAGATGTGGACCCCTCAAAATGCTAAGCACGCATATTGGCAAAAGCTCAAGAATCTATATTTTCATTTTAGTGATCCAAGATCACATTGAGTCCATAGGAAAAGCCAATACTATTAAAAGGGGATGAGGTGTTGCTTACTGGCTTGCTTGCTCGAAATGCTTAGTGATATGCTCCAAAAGGCCTCAACCACTTTCTCATTTCCACATATGTCCTAAACCTAAAGTCAAACTCGGCCCCACCGCTCTGATCCATCCAGCAGAACCAAGCTCACTTGACACAGCCATAGCCAGAAACCCTAATTAGTTCGGTCTCACTGATAGGGATCTCGGTCTCACCGAGATGAGATTGTAAATTCTCTGTTTCCCTTCGTAACACTTCGGTCCAACCGAGATGAGCGATTGGTCCCACCGAGTTCACAATGCAAACTCTTTGTTTCCTTTTCGTAACGTTTCGGTCTCACCGAAACGAGCGATCGGTCCCACCAAGTTTGCCTGAACAACTCTTTGTTTGCTTATTACTGAAATCGGTCTCACTGAGTTGAAGTAATCGTTCAAACCGAGATCAAGTTATGCCCTAACCCTAACGCATTGGTCCCACTGAGTTGATCTTGTCGGTCCCACCGAAAAGCCTAACGTTCACATTTTGAACCATATCGGTCTAACAGAGTTTCAGTATTCGGTCCCACCGAGTTTGGTAAATGGTGGGTAACGGTTAGGTTTTGTTATATATACCCCTCCACCCTCCTCCCCATTAGAGAGAGAGCCATCAGAACGTGCCTACACTTCCAACATTCATTTTCTGAGAGAGAACCACCTAATCATGTGTTGAGACCAAGACATTCCAATCCAACCACAAGAAAATTGATCTCTAGCATTCCCCAAGTTGCTTTCCACTCAAATCTTCTTTCCACCGTATCCAAATCTGTGAGAGAGAGTTGAGTGTTGGGGAGACTATTATTTGAAGCACAAGAGCAAGGAGTTCATCATCAACACACCATCTATTACCTTTTGGAGAGTGGTGTCTCCTAGATTGGTTAGGTGTCACTTGGGAGCCTCCGTCAAGATTGTGGAGTTGAACCAAGGAGTTTGTAACGGCAAGAAGATCGCCTACTTCGTGAAGATATACCAAAGTGAGGCAAGTCCTTCGTGGGCGATGGCCATGGTGGGATAGACAAGGTTGCTTCTTCGTGGACCCTTCGTGGGTGGAGCCCTCCGTGGACTCGTGCAACCGTTACCCTTCGTGGGTTGAAGTCTCCGTCAACGTGGATGTACGATAGCACCACCTATCAGAACCATGCCAAAAATCTCCATGTCTACATTGCATTTTCTCCCTCCAAACACCTCCCCTTTACCTTCATATGCAATGATTTACATTCCGCTGCTATACTCTTAGAATTGCATGTGTAGGTTGATTGCTTGACTTGTGTTAAGTTGCAAAAATCTGCCAAGAGTTAAAAGTGGGAAAAGGCTACATTTTTAGTTGGTCAAGTAGTCTAATCATGCCCCCCCCTCTAGACATACTTTCGATCCTATAAGTGGCATTAGAGCATTGGTCTCCATTTGCCTTGATTTCCATAGCTTTGGTAATCATAGCCTTGGTTTCATGTGACGCCCCGAGACCGTTGCGCCAGGTGTCTTTCAGTTATTCGATGTTGTTGCCTTGTCATTTGCTTGCGTGTTGCATCTTGCCATGTCATCATGTGCATTGCATCATCATGTTTTCGAAACTTGCATTCGTCCGGGTCTCCCCGTTCCTTCCGTTGTCCGTTCTGAGTCCAACCACACTTGCCCGAGCCCGCGGCACGTCCGAAATATCATTTTGTAAGTGGCTGGATAATGTTCTCAGATTGGGAGGAGAGTTGGTGTGTGGTCTTGTTATGTTGTAGGTAGGCCGCCTGCCAAGTTTCATCGCATTCGGAGTTCGTTTGATAGCCCAACCGTTAAACTATAGCGGCATTATAGTCGGTCTAACGTCGGACGTTTTCGGTCTCCGGAAACAGTCGCCGGGCCTCCCTCTCTTCTCTTCTCTCAGCTCGAGACTGTCTACACAGCCCACTACCTACCGCCAGATCCAACCTAAGCTCTCTCGTCAGCCAGCGGCCTCCTCGCGCGCGCGTCCGATAGTTGTCCCGGACCCGACCCGGACTATTGCCACCGCTGTGTCCGGATCAACCCCAAACATCTACAAAACGTCTCCATTTCTTTATTTAGGCCCCCTAACCTATTTATTCGCGACCGTACAATTATGATCCGACGGACGAGTTAGCCCCTAGCCTAACCTACCCGCTATATATACTAGTCTAAACCGAGACCGGATCCCTAATTTCTAGGGATCCTACCTAGCGCCGCCGCCACTCTCTCGGGATTCCCCCATACCTGATCCATCCAATTCCCCCCAATCGGTGCTCTCCTATGGATTCCCTCGATCCACCAACCAGCGAGCACCACTCCTGTCAATCCCCGCCGACGCCCAAGTCCAGCAAGCCAGCGCCTCCACATCACCGACGACCGCGCCACCAGGGCCTCGCAGCCTCAAGCCCACGTGCTATGGACCCCCCTGCCGCGCCTCTGCTCACCAGAGAACGGCTCCCTCACACGCCCGAGCTCCTCCCTCCAACCAGAATGAGCTGGCCGCCGCCGTTTGGAGCGCCGCCGTGACGGAGATGTGTGCCTCGCGCTCTGTTCTTCTTCCTCCCTCCCTCTACTTTCCCTCGTTCCTCATTTTCTTCCTCTGCTTGCAACAGATCGAGCCATGGTGCTCTTCACCTTGCGCGAATTGCACGGCCGCCGGCCATGGAGGCCACCGTGCTGGCCCTCAAGCGCGTCGCCCGCGCTCCTCCCTCGCCTCAGACGCGTCGCCGACCTCTACCTTCCATGCTCCAGACCGAGGCGCCCCAATTCCGCGCCTGCTGGCCGCCGAAACGAGCAGGAGCTCGTCCATGGGCACCTCCTTTTTCTCCCGTCCTCGAGCTTGTCGGAGACCTCTGACGTCGACAGAGCACCAGCGGAACCAGGAGCCCTGCCTCGCGCCCTCCTCGTCGTCCTTCGTCGCCTGGTGTCGTCCTGCTGTGCCGAGCCCGCTGCCAAGTCCCACACCGCTGCGAAGGAATGGCTATGCTGCCGTCGCCATGATCTTAGTCGCCGAATGGATCGACAAGACCCTGCAAGCGCCCCTGCCATGGCGCCTTGGCCTCCTCTGCTTCCCACATCGCCAGAGTCCATCGAGCCCCATCCGCCGCCGCGCATCGCCTGAAGCCGCCCCGCGTCTCGCCTCCTCTGTCTGCTTCCTCTGCATCGAGCGAGGCCAGGAAACCACGCCCGCGTTGACTTCTCTCGTGTGGATCCACCCAGGCCTCAACCGCCTCCAAGCCCAACACCACCAAGGCCGGCCTACCTCTCCTCCAGATGGGCCTCGGCCCAAGGTGAGCAGTCACACCCAGCGCCCCACCTTCCTTTCTTGCTGTTGGCCCGGTTCGTGTTTCGGTCCATATCATGTTTTTCCAGCGTCTGCGAATTTGTGTATTTATCCTGAGACTGCAAATTTGCAGAAAAGTCCCTAGTCAACATGCATATAATAACTAATTATCCGTGCATCGGATCTAAATAAATTATATATGAAAAATGCTTAGTTTTTCATCTAGTTTCATTATATCCAACTTTCATCTATGTTTAAAAAGTTTAAAATGTTGTTTGTTTAAATTTGCTTAAATAACTTGTTAAAATGCTTTATTTCATAACTTTTTAATCATAGCTCCAAATTTAACAAACTTTATATGTAATTGGGGTAGAAAAATGTCTAGTTTATCATGGTGGCATCACTTTGCATGTTTAACAACTCTAAAATATGGTTTAGGGCAGAACAGTACCAAATCTATAATATGCTCATGAGGAGTTTCCGGACTTGTTGTTTTGTTGTTCCGGCCTCATTTAAACTTGCCTAGATAGGTAGTTTTCTTATGCTTCTACCTCTTTCCATGCTAACAACATTTAATATTGTCGGGTACATAAACAAGATCGAACTAAATAAGTCACGTGGTGTTTCGTCAATATGCAACGGAGTTGCATATTGAGCTCCACTTAATTTGTAGGGTTGTTTGTGCACTTTGCCATGCCATGCTTCATTAAACCAGACATGCATCATACTTGGTTGTGCATCATGCCATGCTTATGTCGTGGTTGTTTACTATGTTGTTTGCTTCTTTTCGGTGTGCTTCTTCGGGTTGGTTCCGATAACGTTGCATTGTGAGGATCCGTTCGACTACGTCCGTTTGTCTTCTTCATGGACTCGTTCTTCTTCCTTGCGGGATTTCAGGCAAGATGACCATACCCTCGAAATCACTTCTATCTTTGCTTGCTAGTTGCTCGCTCTTTTGCTATGCCTATGCTGCGATACCTACACTTGCTTATCATGCCTTCCATATTGTTAAACCAAGCCTCTAACCCACCTTATCCTAGCAAACCATTGTTTGGCTATGTTACCGCTTTGCTCAGCCCCTCTTATAGCATTGTTAGTTGTAGGTGAAGATTGGAGTTTGTTCCTTGTTGGAACATGGATATTTTGTTGGGATATCACAATATCTCTTATTTAATTAACGCATCTATATACTTGGTAAAGGGTGGAAGGCCCGGCCTTATGCATGGTATTTTGTTCCACTCTTGCCGCCCTAGTTTCCGTCATATCGGTGTTATGTTCCCGGATTTTGCGTTCCTTACGCGGTTGGGTTATAATGGGAACCCCTTGACAATTTGCTTTGAATAAAACTCTTACAGCAATGCCCAACATTGGTTTTACCATTCGCCACCTAGCCTCTTTTTCCCTTGGGTTTCGTGGACTCAAGGGTCATCTTTATTTTAACCCCCCCCCCCGGGCCAATGCTTCTCTAAGTGTTGGTCCGAAACGGGCAGCCTGCGGGGCCACCTCGGGGAAACTCGAGGGTTGGTTTTACTCGTAGCTTGACCTATTTGAGTGTGCCCTGAGAACGAGATATGTGCAGCTCCTATCGGGATTTGTCGGCACATTCGGGCGGTGTTGCTGGACTTGTTTTACCATTGTCGAGGATGTCTTGTAACCGGGATGCCGAGTCTGATCGGTTTGTCTTGGGAGAAGGAATATCCTTCGTTGAACGTGAGAGCTTGTGATGGGCTAAGTTGGGACACCCCTGCAGGGATTTGAACTTTCAAAAGCCGTGCCCGCGGTTATGGGCAGATGGGAATTTGTTAATGTCTAGTTGTAGAAAACCTGAAGTTTACCTTAATTAAAATGCATCAACCACGTGTGTAACCGTGATGGTCTCTTCTCGACGGAGTTCGGGAAGTGAACACGGTGTTGGAGTTATGCTTGAACGTAAGTAGTTTAGGATCACTTCTTGATCGTAGATTCTCGAACGTGCTTTGCCTTCTCTTCTCACTCTCATTTGTGTATGTTAGCCACCATATATGCTAGTGCTTGCTGCAGCTCCACCTCATACCTTTTACCCTTCCTATAAGCTTAAATAGTCTTGATCGCGAGGGTGTGAGATTGCTGAGTCCCCGTGACTCACGGATACTTCCAAAACCAGCTTGCAGGTGCCGAGGATACCGTGCAGATGACGCAACCAAGCTCAAAGAGGAGCTCTATGAAGATCTTGTCCTTTGTGTTGTTCCATTTCCAGTTGATCAGTAGCGGAGCCCAGTTGGGGTCGATCGGGGATCTGTGTAGCATTTGGGGTAGTCTTATTTTATTTTGGTTCCGTAGTCGGACCTTGATTGTATCTGTGTAATGCTTTATTCATGTATTGTGTGAAGTGGCGATTGTAAACCAACTATGTATCTCTGTCCCTTATGTATTACATGGGTTGTGTGAACATTACCTCACTTGCGACATTGCTTTCAATGCGGTTATGCCTCTAAGTCGTGCTTCGACACGTGGGAGATATAGCCGCATCGAGGGCGTTACATTTGACAACCTAGGAGAGTATGGCGTCTAGCAAGGGAAATTACCACCGTAGAGGTCCTTACTTTGATGGTACTAATTTTGCTAGTTGGAAGCATAAGATGAAAATGCATATTCTTGGACATAACCCCGTCGTTTGGGCTATTGTGTGCATTATCTTGCAAGGTGAATTCTTCAGTGGGAGAGAACCAAACCATGAAGCTACCGTGGAAGAATTGAAGATGTTGCAATACAATGCTCAAGCTTGCGATATCCTCTTCAACGGATTGTGCCTGAAGAATTCAAAAAAATTAGTTGTCTTGAGAATGCAAAGGAAATTTGGGATACTTTGATTGATATGCA
Source organism: Triticum dicoccoides (assembly GCF_002162155.2). Lineage (NCBI taxonomy): Eukaryota > Viridiplantae > Streptophyta > Magnoliopsida > Poales > Poaceae > Triticum > Triticum dicoccoides. Next base: position 465,012,316 of record NC_041388.1, on the reverse strand, counting down.
CGAAGGTACCGACTTTGCCAAGGAATCCAAATTGGATGTGCTTCAAAGTCAACTTGACAAGTTCAAAATGAAGGATGGTGAAGGTTTCGCTGAAATGTACTCTAGGCTTGCTCTCATCACAAATGAGATTGTCGGCTTAGGAAGTGAAGAGATGACCGACAGATTCATCATCAAGAAGATCCTAAGAGCCTTGGATGGAAAATATGACACCGTGTGCACATTAATCCAAATTATGCCCAATTACAAAGATCTCAAGCCAACGGAAGTCATTGGTAGAATTGTTGCGCATGATATGTCACTCAAGGATAAAGAAGAGATTCACAACATGTCTAGTGGTGCTTACAAAGCCTCATGTGATGCTCCTACATCATCAAGTGAGAAACAAGTCTTCAATGAGGAATTGAGCTTAATGGTGAAGAACTTCAACAAGTTCTACAAGAGTAAAATCAAAGAAAGAAGTTCCAAGTCAAGGTCCTACAATGACAAAAGATCTTCTAGTCGTGAACGTAATTGCTACAATTGTGGAAGACCCAGAAACTACTCCAATGAGTATACGCTCCCTACAAAAGAAGAGAAGACTCACCTAAAAGAAGAAGTAAAAGGGAAGAATCACCTCCAAGAGAAAAAAGGAGTAGAGATGATCATTATGAACGAAGAACCTCTCGCAGAAGCAAGGACTCGGAAAGGAAGGAAAAGTCATCAAGGAGCTATACAAAACGAAGACATCAGGCTCATGTTGGTGAATGTGTATCCGGTTTCGACTCCGACAACCACTCCGAAAGAAGTTATCACTCCGACACCGAATATACTCAAGATGAATGTGTTGCCGGTCTAGCACTTGTGTCAACCAACTCCTATGACATATTTGACTCACCAAATGAAGGAATTGTAAGATGCTTCATGGCTAAAGGCCCAAAGGTATCACACCCCGAATACGTTGATTTCAATAGTGATGAAGATGATTTGCTAGGTGATGATGATTTACTTGTTGACAACTCTAGTGATGAAAACTATGGTGAACTTTCTATTAATCATGCTAATCAAGATAAAATGAATGACGATGGTAAGAAGGTGATTGAGCGTCTAACTAAAGAACTAAACACTCTTAAGTTAGCTCATGAAACTACCTTAGAAGATTATCGAGAGCTTTTAAAGACTCATGAGAAGCTATATTTTGAAAAGCTCAACCTAGAGCAAGAGCATGGGTTCTTAAAAGCAACCAATGATGTGAAGGAAATATGCCCTAGAGGCAATAATAAAGTTGTTATTTTATATTTCCTTATATCATGATAAATGTTTATTATTCATGCTAGAATTGTATTAACCAGAAACTTGATACATGTGTGGATACATAGACAAAACACTGTGTCCCTAGTAAGCCTCTACTAGACTAGCTCGTTAATCAAAGATGGTTAAGTTTCCTAACCATAGACATGTGTTGTCATTTGATGAACGGGATCACATCATTAGGAGAATGATGTGATGGACAAGACCCATCTGTTAGCTTAGCATAATTATCGTTAAGTTTTATTGCTATTGCTTTCTTCATGTCATACATATTCCTCTGACTATGAGATTATGCAACTCACGGATACCAGAGGAATATGTTGTGTGTTCTCAAACGTCACAACGTAACTGGGTGATTATAAAGATGCTCTACGGGTATCTCCGAAGGTGTTTGTTGGGTTGGCATAGATCGAGATTAGGATTTATCACTCCGAGTATTGGAGAGGTGTCTCTGGGCCCTCTCGGTAATGCACATCATAATAAGCCTTGCAAGCAATGTGACTAATGAGTTAGTTGCAGGTTGATGCATTACGGAACGAGTAAAGAGACTTTCCGGTAACGAGATTGAACTAGGTATGGAGATACCGACGATCGAATCTCGGGCAAGTAACATACCGATGACAAAAGGAATAATGTATGTTGTCATTATGGTATGACCGATAAAGATCTTCGTAGAATATGTGTGAACCAATATGAGCATTCAGGTTCCGCTGTTATTGACCGGAGAGGTGTCTCCGTCATGTCTAGATAGTTCTTGAACCCGTAGGGTCCGCACGCTTAACGTTCGATGACGATTTTGTATTATATGAGTTATGTGATTTGGTGACTGAATGTTGTTCGGAGTCCCAAATGAGATCACAGACATGAAACGGAGTCTCGAAATGGTCGAGAGTTAAAGATTCATATATTGGACGATCATATTCGGACACCGCAAGTGTTCCGGGGGTACCGGGTGCATATCAGATCGCCGGAAGGGGTTTCGGGCATCCCCCTGGCAACTATATGGGCCTTAATGGGCCAAGAGGGGGACAGACCAGCCCCTAAGGGGCTGGTGTGCCCCTCCCATATGGGCTGGCCAAATTGGAGTAGAAAAGGGGAAGGAGGAAAGGAAAAAGGGAATAGGATTCCCCTTCCCCCTCTTCCCTTCCTACTCCGAATAGGAATATGAAAGGGGGAAGGCCGAATTGGGAGGACCCTGTAACACCCTCGATGCGACTATAGCTCCCACGTGTCGAGGCACGACTTAGAGACATAATCGCATTGAAGGCATATGTCGCAAGTTAGGCAATCTTCACAACATCCCATGTAATATGATAATAAAAGGGGAGATAACATAGTTGGCTTACACTCACCACGTCAATCAAGTACATAAATAACATTACATCACCCAAACACTCATGGCCCGACTACGGCGCCAAAATAAAAGATAACCCAACATGCGACACGGTCCCAATCACCCCCAACTGGGCACCACTATTGATCATCGGGAAAGGAAACATAGTAACGTTGAGAGTCCTCGTCGAACTCCCACTTGAGCTCGAGCGCGTCTCCTGGAGCAGAATCATCAGACCCTGCATCTGGTGTAATAGTAATCTGTGAGCCACAGGGACTCAGCAATCTCGCACCCTCACAATCAAGACTATTTAAGCTTATAGGTAAGGCAAGGTAAAATATGTGGAGCTGCAGCAAGCGACTAGCAAATATGGTGGCTAACTTATTCGCAAAAGAGAGCGAGAAGAGGAGGCAAAGCGCGAGCGAGAAACTAGAGAGCAACCTACGCAAACATTACTCCAACACCGTGTCCACTTCCCGGACTCCGCCGAGAAGAGGCCATCACGGTAACACACTCAGTTGATTCATTTTAATCAAGTTAAGGTTCAAGTTATATACAATCGGACATTAACAAATTCCCATCTGCCCATAACCGCGGGCATGGCTTTCGAAAGTTCAAATCCCTGCAGGGGAGTCCCAACTTAGCCCATGACAAGCTCTCATGGTCAACGAAGGAATAGACCTCCTCCCAAGACGTTCCGATCAGACTCGGTATCTCGGTTACTCAAGACACTTCGATAGGTTAAAACAAGACCAGCAACACCGCCCGAATATGCCGACAAATCCCGATAGGAGCTACACATATCTCTTTCTCAGGGCACACTCAGATTGTCTAAACTTCCGGTAGGCCAGCCCAGAGTTGCCCCTGGTAGCCACCGGCGGCTGACAGTTTGGACCAACACTCAGAGGAGCACTGGCCC
>NC_041388.1:465006319-465008568 GCF_002162155.2 Triticum dicoccoides | reverse complement strand
GAGTCTGCAGAACCCAAGGGAAAGAAAAGGCCAGGTGGCAAATGGTAAAACCAAGGTTGGACATTGCTGGAAAAGCTTTAATCAAGGCGAACTATCAAGGGGTTCCCATTATAACCCAACCGCGTAAGGAACGCAAAATCCGGGAACATAACACCGATATGACGGAAACTAGGGCGGCAAGAGTGGAACAAAACACTAGGCGAGAGGCCGAGCCTTCCACCCTTTACCAAGTATATAGATGCATTAAGATAACATAGCAATATAATGATATCCCAACAAGTAAATAAATGTTCCAACAAGGAACAGCCTCTAATCTTCACCTGCAACTAGCAACGCTATAAGAGGGGCTGAGCAAAGTGGTAACATAGCCAAACAACGGTTTTCTAGGACATGGTGGGTTAGAGGTTTGACATGGCAATTTGGGAGGCTTGAAAGCAAGTGGTAGGCATCGTAGCATTGGCATAGCAAAAGAGCGAGCAATCTAGCATAGCAAAGATAGTAGTGATTTCGAGGGTATGATCATCTTGCCTGCACAGTTGTCAGAGTTGACTGGATCCTCGAAAGAAAACTCAACGGGCTCCTCATTAGCGAACTCGTCTCCCGGCTCTACCCAAACAAGACAAACAAGCAACAAGGACACAATCAACCACGTGCAAGGAACAAACGATATGATGCAAAGATGATATGCTATGCGGGATGCATATGCAAGATGTGACAAGGAATGCATGAACCTGGACTCAACTTGGAAATCCAAGTGTGCCACTGGAAAGATGAGATGAAATCGCTTGAAAACGATATAAAGAACGCCGGAATCGGAGTTACGGTTTGGAAATGACAATCGATTCAAATATGACACCGGTCTGCGATTTACAGCAAGTAGGCATCTAAATGCAATGAGATGAACATGCTACAGCACCCAAACATGACAACAAAATACATGGCAGGGATGCCTTCAAGATGCTTAACAAAAGTCTAGCACTGAGCTACGGCCAATTCATCCATTAACAGGTTCAAACAAGCATGGCAAAAAATGCATATGGCAAACAGATTTCAGACTTAGTAAAATTAACACTTGTCTGGAATTTCAGATCAGGTAGCTCTCTTCGGAGCAACAAAACTACATGCTACAGGACCTGAACATGGCAAAGTAAAGCATGGCATGGAGCTACTCAAAGAGCTTAACAAAAGTCCCTTAGTGACCTTGAGCCAAAAGGGACCAGAAAATACAATTGCAAGCATGTGAACATAGCAAAAACATAATCAGTTTTTAGACTTAGTGAAAACTGGAGCATGCTGAAAACAGATATCAAGTAGGCATGTTTACGAGCTCGATGCACTCACTACGGTGCAAGTCATGATAATCTAAGCATACACCCATCAATATTACACAAAATGCAAGCTAGACATGGCAAGAACAATAGCATAGCATGCACGGATCAACTACAACATCATCGGCAAAATTGCAAACAAGTTTACAATCTGCCCAGATTCACAAAGTAGCAAAAGTAGAGCTCGATTGACTCAAGCTAGGGTGCTCCATAATTGCAAACAAAGACATGGATGGATAGAGCACTACAATAATAACAAAACATTCTTACTGATCATCCTCAAAAGAGGCACGGATCTCTAGGAAACAACGTGAACATATGGCATCATGAGATAAACAGATCAAGGACTTACTGGAAATGCTAAGTCCCTCAAATCGGAATTAACAAGTGCACCACTTTGCAAGCTTGTGCTAGTCACCACACACATCATAAAAATACATGGGTTGCACCTATGGAAAGATGACAAAACCCTTAACAAAACATATGTAGAGCATCAGGGCATATCATGCACACAATAATCATGGCAAAAATGACAAAAAGCTAAATAGAGTAGCAGATCTGACAATTAACTCAAGTAGCCCTCTTCTAACAGCATTTCGGGATTCAAGATGAACACAAATGAAAATTATGCAATGGAATGAAATGATGTACTCTCTGAGATGAACATTTTGATATGCTATATGCCCACATCGGAGCTACGGATGCAAAGTTACGAGGCCATGAACATGACCATATGGATCTGAAATCTCGGGGACTTAGACGAATTTTTAACCTCCGGATCTAGGGTTTTCACGGAATCCGAGGCGTGGTCGGGGCACTGTTCACCGGAGTTCGCCGGCTGGAGTTGGGGAAGCCGGAGCTGGGGCGCCGGCGACGAGGCGCGGCCCGAGGAGGCGCGGCCGGGCGCGAGACGGAGGGGCG
>NC_041388.1:464996564-465006026 GCF_002162155.2 Triticum dicoccoides | reverse complement strand
CGGCGTGGAGGCGGCGGCTGGCTTCGGCCGGGCGGGGTCGGGCGGCCGCGGCGCGAGGAGGCGGGTGGCGGCGGCTGGGCCCGTGGGGGCCGGGGACGGGCCCGAGCGGGCCGTGCGCGGCTGAGGCGGCGAAGTGGTCCGGGGGCGCCACGTGGCAGATCCCGGTTGGCGGAGGCGGAAGCGTCCGGCCCGGACGGACGTGTCCGGCCGGCGTGGAGGCGGTTTTTAGGGTTTGAGGACGAGGGGGGATCCGGATTTTCGGGGAGAGACCTATTTATAGGCATAGAGGGAGCTAGGAGAGTCCAAATGAGGTGCGGTTTTCGGCCACGCGATCGTGATCGAACGATCTAGATGATGGAGAGGGTTTAGGTGGGTTTTGGGCCAGATTGGAGGGGTGTTGGGCTGCAACACACACGAGGCCTTTTCGGTCCCTCGGTTAACTGTTGGAGTATCAAACGAAGTCCAAATGATACGAAACTTGACAGGCGGTCTACCGGTAGTAAACCAAGGCCGCTTGGCAAGTCTCGGTCCAATCCGGAAATGTTTAATCCCCACACATGAAAGAAAGGTAGAAATGACCACCGGAGGAGAACGAAGCGCCGGAATGCAAAACAGACAACGGGGAAAATGCTCGAATGCATGAGACGAACACGTATGCAAATGCAATGCACATGATGACATGATATGAGATGCATGACAACGATAACAACACACGGAGACAAAGACCCGAACCCGAGAAAATAAATTAACTTAACGCCGGAAATGGCAAGAGTTGGAGTACAAATTGGGAAAGTTACATCCAGGGTGTTACAACACTCCACCACTACGAAAGGATCTCGTCCCGAGATCTAGGACTGAAAGAACGCTGGGTACTCAGAACAGAGGTGATCCTCGCGTTCCCAGGTAGCTTCACGGTCGGAATGGTGTGACCACTTGACTTTGAGAAATTTGATTGACTTATTGCGAGTCTTGCGTTCAGTCTCTTCAAGAATAGCAACTGGGTGCTCACGATAAGAGAGATCTTCTTGGAGCTCAATGTCCTCGAAGTTGATGGTGCGGTCAGGAGTCTTGAAGCACTTACGACGCTGAGAGACATGGAACACGTCATGAACATTTGCAAAGTTTGAAGGAAGCTCGAGTTGATAGGCGAGGTCGCCTCTCTTGCTGACAATCTTGAAAGGTCCCACGTATCTAGGGGCAAGCTTCCCTTTGATACCGAAGCGACGAGTACCTTTCATAGGAGAGACGCGGAGGTAAACATGATCTCCGATCTCGAAAGCCAAATCACGGTGCTTACTATCATAGTAGCTCTTCTGGCGGCACTGGGCTGCTTTGAGGTTATCACGAATGACTTTGCACATTTCCTCTGCCTCTTTGATTAAGTCATTACCCAAAAGCTGACATTCACCGGTTTTAGACCAGTTGAGAGGGGTACAGCACTTCCTGCCATACAGAATTTCAAATGGGGCCTTGCCCGAACTTGCTTTAAAACTGTTGTTGTAGGAGAATTCAGCATAAGGAAGACAATCCTCCCACTTCATGCCGAAGGAGATCACACAAGCCCTGAGCATATCTTCAAGAATCTGGTTGACACGCTCGACTTGACCGCTAGTTTGAGGATGGAAAGCTATGCTGAAGCGGATGTTTGTGCCCATGGCCTTCTGAAAAGAATCCCAAAACTTGGATGTAAAGATGCTGCCACGGTCTGAAGAGATCACTTGTGGAATACCGTGCAGAGAGACAATACGAGAGGTATAGAGTTCCGCCAATTGAGCTGCAGTGATCGACTCTTTGATAGGCAGAAAGTGAGCCACTTTGGTGAGTTTGTCGATGACAACGAATATTGCATCATTGCCACGCTTGGACTTTGGGAACCCAGTCACAAAGTCCATCTCAATGTGGTCAAACTTCCATTCTGGAATGGCAAGAGGTTGGAGGAGACTAGCTGGCCTTTGGTGTTCTGCCTTCACTCTTCTGCAGACATCACATTCATTCACGAATTGAGCAATCTCGCGCTTCATTCGAGTCCACCAATAAGCTTGCTTAAGGTCCTGATACATCTTCGTGCTCCCGGGGTGAATGGAGAGGAGAGAATTGTGAGCCTCGTTCATGATCACTTTACGGAGGTCACCTTTGGGTACAACAATACGATCCTCGAAGAAGAGAGTGTCCTTGTCATCAAGGCGGTAGCACTTGTACTTGGGTTGACTCTTGGCAATCCCAATCTTCACCTTTTTCACCATAGCATCAAGAAGCTGGGCTTGGCGAATCTGGTCTTCCAAGGTAGGAGAGACTTGAAGGTTGGCGAGGAAACCTTGAGGAACAACTTGCAGGTTAAGTTTGCGGAAAGCTTCACAAAGCTCGGGTTGATAAGGCTTAAGAATTAGACTGTTGCAATAAGCCTTTCTGCTCAATGCGTCAGCAATCACATTGGCCTTGCCTGGAGTATACTCGATACTCGGATTATACTCTTGAATCATTTCGACCCATCGAGTTTGCCTGAGGTTGAGATTAGGCTGAGTGAAGATGTACTTGAGACTCTTGTGATCAGTGAAAATGTCCACTTTTCTTCCCAATAAGAGATGTCTCCAAGTCAACAGACCATGCACAACTGCCGCCAACTCGAGATCATGAGTGGGGTAGTTCTTCTCATTAGGCTTCAACTGGTGAGAGGTATAAGCAACAACTTTCTTCTCTTGCATCAATACTGCGCCAAGACCTTGGAGAGAGGCATCACAAAAGACCTCGTACGGCTTGGATTCATCAGGCGGAGTCAGAACTGGAGCAGTGATCAATTTCTCCTTCAAAGTGTTGAAAGCAATGTCACATTCCAGAGACAAAACGTACTTGACGTGCTTCTGAAGAAGATTTGAGAGAGGCTTCGCGATCTTAGAAAAGTTTTCAACGAATCTTCGGCAATAGCTTGCGAGACCGAGGAAGCTACGGAGTTGCTTCACGTTCTGAGGAGGTTCCCAATTCACAATTGCAGACACCTTCTCAGGATTCACGGCAATGCCCTTGGCAGAGATGATATGACCAAGATAAAGAACCTCATCGAGCTAAAATTCACACTTGGAGAACTTGGCGTAGAACTGATGTTCCCTCAACTTATCGAGAACCAAACCCAAGTGCTTGGCATGATCTTCCTTGTTCTTCGAGAAAACGAGAATGTCGTCGAGATAGACCAAAACGAAGTCATTGGTGTAGGCATTGAAGATGAAGTTCATCATGCGAGAGAACGTCGGAGGAGCGTTGACAAGGCCAAAAGACATGACAGTGTATTCATATGAACCAAAGCTTGTCCTGAAAGCCGTCTTGGGAATATCTTGCTCACGGATTCGAATCTGATGATAACCCATACAGAGATCAAGCTTGGAGAATACTTGGGCACCTTTGAGTTGTTCGAACAGCTCGTTGATGTTGGGAAGTGGGTATTTGTTCTTGATGGTCTTCTTGTTCAATGGACGGTAATCAACACAAAGTCGGTCCGTTCCATCCTTCTTCTTCACAAAAAGAACACCACAACCCCACGGAGAAGAACTAGGCCGGATGAGACCCATTTTCTCTTGAATATCGAGTTGCTTCTTCAGCTCCTTCAACTCTTCAGGTCCGAGCTTGTAAGGACGCTTGCACATAGGTTCCGTGCCGGGCTCAAGATCAATAACGAATTCAACTGGCCGGTGCGGAGGCATTCCTGGAAGCTCTTCTGGAAAGACGTCTTGATATTCGCAAACGACTGGAATTTGGGAGATGGCATCGAGTTCTCCCTTCTCATTGAGAGAAAACAGACGGATAGTATCATCACGGGCGGCAAAGACAATTACATCCTCAGACGAATGAGTCAATTGAATCTGCCTGGCTGCACAATCAAGATGCGCCTTGTGCTTAGAAAGCCAATCCATTCCAAGAATAAGATCAATATCCGAGTTACCAAGGATCATTGGAGAAGCCAGAAACTTGAAATCACCCATCGAGATAGAAATATCCGGAACCTCGTAGTTAGCGAGCAAACATTTCCCCGGAGAGACAACTGCTAATGGCTTATGCATAACTTGAGAAAACCACCCATGCTTAGATGCAAAAGGTCTCGAGATAAAGCAATGCGATGCACCAGTGTCAAAAAGAACTTTTGCAGGAACATCGTTAACAGGAAGGTTACCCATGATGACATCTGATGAATCCTCTGCTTGAGCTGCATTCACCATATTGACCTTAGCATACTTGGGGTTATGCTTGACCACAGCTGTACTTGCCGATCTGACAGGAGGAGGAGGAGGAAGGCGCCTCTGGTTGAAACACTTGTTGGCATAGTGACCCTTCTGTTGGCACTTGTTGCACGTGACCTCTAAAAGCGGACGTTGATACGGAGCACTCAATCTTGGAGCTTGAGATGAAGTCTTGTTCTGAAAGCCAGGGTTGGGTGGGTGGGAAGAACCACTGCCACCTTTGCTCTTCTGCTGATACGGCTGACGGAACAGAGGAGGAGGAAGCCAATACTTCTGCTGCTTGGCCACTTGAGTAGAGGAAGGAGTAACATCTCTGACTCGCTTCTTGGAAGCATCATGCCTCAACTGAGCAGCCTCTTGCTTCAATGCCATGTTGTAGAACTCATTGTATCTCAAGGGCTCGAAGAGAACAAGAGCTAGCTGAATTTCTTCTCTGAGACCACCCCTGAACTGGTATATCATGCTCTTCTCATCAGGGACGTCCTGCTTAGCAAAGCGGGCGAGCTTCTGGAACAACTTGTTGTAGTCATAGACAGACAAAGAACCTTGCTTCAGGTTGCGGAATTCCTCACGCTTGCTTTCAACCACGCTCTAGGGAATATGATGAGCTCGGAAATCTTGACAAAATTCATCCCAAGTGATAACACATCCACCTCTGGAGTCCTTGTACTGCTAGAACCATTCTGCAGCTTGATCTTTGAGTTGGAAGGAAGCGAACTTGACAAAGTCCTCAGGCTTGACGTTACTGCACTCGAAATGCTTGCACAGATCCACAAGCCAATCGTCAGCATCGGTTGCCTCAACACAATTGTTGAAAGTCTTTGGCCCGTTAGCAAGGAACTGGTTGAGTGTAGCAAAGTGATTCTGATAGTTGCCTTGATTGCGCTCTTGAAGAATTTGCATGATCAACTGTGTGTTTGCATTGGTTGCGGCCATCACAGCTTGCCATGCCTCCGGAGGAGGGGGAGGTGGTGGCGGATCAGGATTCGGAGTCATGCGCGTTGGAGGAGCCATCCTGAAGAGGTTGACGTCCATTAGCACATTGATAGACACATATTGAAGCTGAATCCAATGGAATGAAAGTTGCAACATATAGTCTTCACATCCGAACAAAATGAACGAATGCATTCCTCTTGAAATGGTCACATATTCATAAATTGAGAAGCCACTTAGAATTAAGGTAGAGAAATAAATCAACAAGGTACGGATCAAGAACGAATAATCGGTAAGAAATCCCAATCTCAAACCAATATCCGTGGAAGAAGAACTAGAGCTACTAGAATTCCCACCTATGAAACTCCCGAACCTTTCCGGTTATGCAATCAGGTGTTGGGGATACAGGGGAAGCATAATATCTCACCCAAACTAGCAAATCCTACATCTAGCTGTATCCATCCTTCAACACATAACCAAGAAAACTTCGGAAACCATCTACCTCAACCTTCGAAAAGTATCCGTTATACAAGTTATGGCGATACTCCCGAACTCCCGCCCCAGTACTGGGTGGCGTCGAGGTTATATCACCAACGAACTGCATAAAAGAGATTTTCTATGTCAGCGTACTAAACTCGGGTATTCCAGAACTGCAACGATAAAATTATGAAGATAACACCTCAGAGCTCAACTCCCCGGGACACGTCCACAAAACCCCTGACAGGAGGCACCAAGACAATGTTCTCATCATAAAACCATCGGAACGATTCCAAGATACCCGCGTGATCCTAAAATTTTTTTTAGTGAAATTTGAGAAGAGAAGAGTCAAAACTCTACGTCAGGATGCCTTACCAGAGTGATGAGGAGACTGGGAAGTAAAAAGAATTCCTAAACTCTCCGATATATAATTCCTAAATGACTCAAAACATTTTTCTAGACACAACTCGGCTACTAAAAACGATCAAGCAATGGGGCTCCTAAGGTCAGGGAAGGCTCTGATTACCAACTTGTAACACCCTCGATGCGACTATAGCTCCCACGTGTCGAGGCACGACTTAGAGACATAATCGCATTGAAGGCATATGTCGCAAGTTAGGCAATCTTCACAACATCCCATGTAATATGATAATAAAAGGGGAGATAACATAGTTGGCTTACACTCGCCACGTCAATCAAGTATATAAATAACATTACATCACCCAAACACTCATGGCCCGACTACGGCGCCAAAATAAAAGATAACCCAACATGCGACACGGTCCCAATCACCCCCAACTGGGCACCACTACTGATCATCAGGAAAGGAAACATAGTAAAATTGAGAGTCCTCGTCGAACTCCCACTTGAGCTCGGGCGCGTCTCCTGGAGCGGAATCATCAGGCCCTGCATCTGGTGTAATAGTAATCTGTGAGCCACAGGGACTCAGCAATCTCGCACCCTCGCGATCAAGACTATTTAAGCTTATAGGTAAGGCAAGGTAAAATATGTGGAGTTGCAGCAAGCGACTAGAAAATATGGTGGCTAACTTATTCGCAAAAGAGAGCGAGAAGAGGAGGCAAAGCGCGAGCGAGAAACTAGAGAGCAACCTACGCAAACATTACTCCAACACCGTGTCCACTTCCCGAACTCCGCCGAGAAGAGGCCATCACGGTAACACACTCAGTTGATTCATTTTAATCAAGTTAAGGTTCAAGTTATCTACAACCGGACATTAACAAATTCCCATCTGCCCATAACCGCAGGCACGGATTTCGAAAGTTCAAATCCCTGCAGGGGAGTCCCAACTTAGCCCATGACAAGCTCTCACGGTCAATGAAGGAATAGACCTCCTCCCAAGACGTTCCGATCAGACTCGGTATCTCGGTTACTCAAGACACTTCGATAGGTTAAAACAAGACCAGCAACACCACTCGAATGTGCCGACAAATCCTGATAGGAGCTGCACATATCTCTTTCTCAGGGCACACTCAGATTATCTAAACTTCCGGTAGGCCAGCCCAGAGTTGCCCCTGGTAGCCACCGGCGGCTGACAGTTTGGACCAACACTCAGAGGAGCACTGGCCCGGGGGGATTAAAATAAAGATGACCCTAGAGTCTGCAGAACCCAAGGGAAAGAAAAGGCTAGGTGGAAAATGGTAAAACCAAGGTTGGGCATTGCTGGAAAAGCTTTAATCAAGGCGAACTATCAAGGGGTTCCCATTATAACCCAACCGCGTAAGGAACGCAAAATCCGGGAACATAACACCGATATGACGGAAACTAGGGTGGCAAGAGTGGAACAAAACACTAGGCGAGAGGCCGAGCCTTCCACCCTTTACCAAGTATATAGATGCATTAAGATAACATAGCAATATAATGATATCCCAACAAGTAAATAAATGTTCCAACAAGGAACAGCCTCCAATCTTCACGTACAACTAGCAACGCTATAAGAGGGGCTGAGCAAAGCGGTAACATAGCCAAACAACGGTTTGCTAGGACATGGTGGGTTAGAGGTTTGACATGGCAATTTGGGAGGCCTGAAAGCAAGTGGTAGGCATCGTAGCATTGGCATAGCAAAAGAGCGAGCAATCTAGCATAGCAAATATAGTAGTGATTTCGAGGGTATGATCGTCTTGCCTGCACAGTTGTCAGAGTTGACTGGATCCTCGAAAGCAAACTCAATGGGCTCCTCGTTAGCGAACTCGTCTCCCGGCTCTACCCAAACAAGACAAACAAGCAACAAGGACACAATCAACCACGTGCAAGGAACAAACGATATGATGCAAAGATGATATGCTATGCGGGATGCGATGCGGGATGCATATGCAAGATGTGACAAGGAATGCATGAACCTGGACAGGCGATTCAAATATGACACCGGTCTGCAATTTACAGCAAGTAGGCATCTAAATGCAATGAGATGAACATGCTACAGCACCCAAACATGACAACAAAATACATGGCAGGGATGCCTTCAAGATGCTTAACAAAAGTCTAGCACTGAACTACGGCCAATTCATCCATTAACAGGTTCAAACAAGCATGGCAAAAAATGCATATGGCAAACAGATTTCAGACTTAGTGAAATTAACACTTGTCTGCAATTTCAGATCAGGTAGCTCTCTTCGAAGCAACAAAACTACATGCTACAGGACCTGAACATGGCAAAGTAAAGCATGGCATGGAGATACTCAAAGAGCTTAACAAAAGTCCCTTAGTGACCTTGAGCCAAAAGGGATCAGAAAATACAATTGCAAGCATGTGAACATAGCAAAAACATAATCAGTTTTCAGACTTAGGGAAAACTGGAGCATGCTGAAAACAGATATCAAGTAGGCATGTTTACGAGCTCGATGCACTCACTACGGTGCAAGTCATGATAATCTAAGCATACACCCATCAAGATTACACAAAATGCAAGCTATACATGGCAAGAACAATAGCATACATGCACGGATCAACTACAACATCATCGGCAAAATTGCAAACAAGTTTACAATCTGCCCAGATCACAAAGTAGCAAAAGTAGAGCTTGATTGAATCAAGCTAGGGTGCTCCATAATTACAAACAAAGACATGGATGGATAGAGATCTACAATAATAACAAAACATCCTTACTGATCATCCTCAAAAGAGGAACAGATATCTAGGAAACAACATGAACATATGGCATCATGAGAGAAACAGATCAAGGACTTAGTGGAAATTCTAAGTCCCTGAAATCGGAATTAACAAGTGCACCACTTTGCAAGCTTGTGCTAGTCACCATACACATCAAAAAAATACATGGGTTGCCCCTCTGGAAAGATGACAAAACCCTTAACAAAACATATGTAGAGCATCAGGGCATATCATGCACACAATAATCATGGCAAAAATGACAAAAAGCTAAATAGAGTAGCAGATCTGACAATTAACTCAAGTAGCCCTCTTCTAACAGCATTTCGGGCTTCAAGATGAACTCACATGAAAATGATGCAATGGAATGAAATGATGTACTCTCTGAGATGAACATTTTGATATGCTATATGCCCAAATCGGAGCTATGAATGCAAAGTTACGAGGCCATGAACATGAGCATATGGATCTGAAATCTCGGGGACTTAGATGAATTTTTAACCTCCGGATCTAGGGTTTGCACGGAATCCGAGGCGCGGTCTGGGCACTGTTCACCGGAGTTCGCCGGCCAGAGTTGGGGAAGCCGGAGCTGGGGCGCCGGCGACGAGGCGCGGCCCGAGGAGGCGCGGTCGGGCGCGGGACGGAGGGGCGGCGAGGGGCGCGGGCCCGGGCGGCGATGGTGGCCGCGGGAGGCGGTGCGGCG